>NC_084663.1:9418483-9721513 GCF_028389875.1 Rhea pennata
TTCACATCTCTGATACAGTCAGATCAATGGCAATACACAGGAATGGATCTGTTTGTCTGTCTGTCTATCTATACCTTACTCAGGACTGTTATAGTAGATAGAGTAGCAAGCCAAAGCCCCCTCTGCATGTATTATTAATATGTCCATGTATATATTGCTTTCTGTAGGGATCTAGAAATGGTCTCTAAAATTATCTAGCAATTACAAAACTGCTACCACTGAATGTCATCATATGTGTGTACTAAATTTATAAAAATATTTTGTGTATATACGCATATGTATACCCATAGATTGCATACTCACACACATGCACACACACTTCTTTTCCCATGGAGCAGCAGAGGGAATCATGTGCAGATTTTTTACATAAAGAAGCAGTGTGTAGCTTACCCACTGTGAATAAATCTAATTTAGTCATCTTTATGCCTCCCTGATCTTCCTCCTCTGAAGTTTGCTGGAGGGTCAGATGTGCACCCTGGGAAATTTTCCAGATCCTACGCCGGGTCTCTCTGCCCCCTCCTCCTTTTAAACCCGGCCCTCCGCCTTGCACTGAAGTTTTTAGATGTTATAACAATACCACCAGCAGTGCTGGTGCTGCATTTAAAGTACTGGCTTTAATGTGGGCTAATCAAGCTGCACTCCAGGTCCGTTCAAGGCTGTTTGGTGCTGCAGCCTCTGCGTGGCAGCAGAACATAGCACGCCCCAAGGTGACAGCTTTCTCCTAGAACAGGATCACTTTCAAAGCAAAGATTGGTGTTAGGAGAAGACACTGGCAGTTAAAGCTCTCGTATCTACTTCCACCTCTGCTATTAATCTTTGTATGGGCTTTGGCAAATCACTTACCTTCTATGTTCGCCAGCTGCAAAAGTATTTGGGTGCCTGTTGCTCCATCCCAGTTGTTTTGTGGGAGTTAGCTTATTTTGTAAATCATTTTCAGATCACCAGATATGTGATTTGCCTGACAGCGTTTTTGCTCTAAGGTTCCCTTGATTTTTAACAAGGGATGTTGTGCTGTATTTTTGAAAATATTTCCATTCATAAATCAAAGTGTGGTTCCACATTGACAGACTTCAGCCCTCACTTGAAATATCTCTTTTTTTTTTTCCTTTTCCTGTATATTTTTTCCTATACATTTACATTTTTCCTGAAAATTCTTTTTCACAGATCTAAAAGTCAAAATAATGAAATAATTGAAGAATTATGTTGGGCTGTAGTCTTCTAGTCTTAGTGGGTGCTTTTAACTGTGTCTCAGTGAGTCAAAGCCATCATCAACTCACTTTTATAAAGCCCAGTTTAAGATCAGAATCAGAGCAAGTAACTTTAAAAAATCAGCAGGACGAGGAGTTCTTGGAAATATATTAATGCCCCGGTGATTCAGATACATACAAGGACCTGAATAAACTGGGTGCAGTACAAATACCCCAAGAAAAACAGTCTCTGCTTCATGAGTTAAAAAATGATTGGGATTTGTGGGCACTAAAAGCCTACCCTTCTGTGGAGAGTGTAGGCTACCTGACTGTATTTTGGTCTGCTGAATGTGGGGGTCCTTTCAGCTGTGCAGCGTGCATCTTTTACCAGTGCGTGCTGAAGTGTTACTGATAGAGATGCTGTAATTTGGAATACTACTCCAAAATGGGAAGGATTGCATGGTATCTCCCTGAGCTTCATATGCCTCATGCACGCTGGCAACCAAGAGGTGGGATGGTCCATGTGCCAGCCGTGCCTTTCCTCCAGCTCAACACAGCACTGGCGTACTTCTGCTTTTCCCAATTAAATTAACGTGTTGTGTTCTTCTCTGTCCGACCATGCAGCTGAAGGCTGATGAAAGGATCATCAAAACAGAGCACGGGCTGCTGATCCGCAGCTTGCAAAAGCGGGATGCGGGAGCCTATTACTGCAAAGCCCAGGAGCACACCTTCATCCACACCATCGTGAAACTGAATTTAAACGTCATTGAGAACGGGCAAATGGAAAGCACTCAGAAAACTGAGGACGAGGAGGGCCGGGTGAGGGATTTGCTCACCGAGTCGCGGCTGAGGTACAAGGATTACATCCAGCTGGTCAGCAGCCCCAGCTTCAGCCTGGACGAGTACTGTGAACAGATGTGGCACCGCGAGAAGCGGCGGCAGCGGAACAAAGGTGGGGCCAAGTGGAAGCACGTGCAGGAGATGAAGAAAAAGCGAAACCGAAGGCACCACGAGCCTGCCCGGCCACCATCTACGTAGTCTGGAAATTCTATTTAAAGAAAGGACATTTTCCATGAAAAGAAAAAAAATACTGTGTTATGGTTTTGTGCATCTTGCCTATGAATTCATATTGCTTCTTATTGAAATCAGATAACTCAGCATCGCTGTTAATCTGTTCAAGATTGTATCGTGGGATACGGTACCAAATGAGATGTTTCTTACTGGAGTACCACACACCAGGCAATAATGTTCAGATGCATTCATTAGGAACAAAAGATGTACACTTTAGCTAATTTCTGGATAGCCTGAGGCTACATGAGTTGTGTTCTGTACTTCTTGCATAATTTTCACATAGGATTTAGTGTCCGTGTCCCCATGTTAATACTTGCTGCCATGTTCCACCCCAGAGGTAGCTAGATTTCAGAGGAGGGCAGAGGTATTTTAGTTCTTTGGCATCTTTCTGAAAAAGAAGCACTGTAGAAAAGTGTGAGAGATCTGCAAAATGCCCCCCTCCCCCTCGCCCTTACCCATGGGGCTTGTATAAAGGCACATGGGTGGGATTTGCTAGCATAGAGAGGCTCAGCAAAAAAATCAAATTAAGTATTGGCTTAGGGACAACATTCATTTTCCCCACAAAAAGAAGAAAGCTAATCATAGTTTAAAAGAGGGAAATTATAAAACGTTATCCATTAGAGTTTGAGAAGCCATCAGTTTGCAGTCCATCTGCTGAAATGAAATGTTGACTCTAATTGAAACTGCCACCAAGATGCTTGGGAGTAAATTTCCTAAGTGATGCGTGGGAGGTATGTGCACAAATCCTATTAATGAATAATGGGATTCCTGCCTGCACCTCTCCTATCTTTCTAAAGGTTTTAATCTGACTGTTTCTCTGGCCCTTTGCTAGCATCAATTTATGCAGAGGGAAAGAAAAATAAAAGACAACAACAAAGCTAAAACAAAAGACGATGAGGGAAACATATTTAGTGGCTGAGACCAGTGCTCTTGACACAGAGCAGACATTCCTCAGATGTGTGTATTCTTTGGGATTTTTCTCCCAAAGATTTTATGTATTTTTAAGTTGAAAAAAATGCATTGTTGGAATTAATACTTTTTATGATAATTAAATAAAACAAAAGATGTCCACGTGTAAATAAAATATGTAAGTTAGAAATTTGCTATAGACCATAATCTCATTTGTAAAGTGTTCCTTGTTCCTAGTTTCATATTTCGGTTTTAAAAGTCTAATCTTTCTGTGTAAGCAGAAACACTGGGCCACATTCTTACCTGTTTTACACTGCTATGATTTAACTGAATTTATACCTGATTTGCAGCAACAAACACAAGCTCAAAATTAGGCCTACTGTCTCTTGTCATGAGCTGCTGCCCTCCCCCCTTTCCCTCTTCCATCTAACCTCCTTCCCTTTTGCCTTTCACGCCTTTTTGAGTGTGAAATGACAAATTAGGCACTTCCTCACATGGAAAGGAGCTTTGACGGATACCAAAACGACAGACTTTACTCGTTTCTCATGCATTCTCCAGATCTGGAGAGCAAAGTCTGTGGGAAACCCGTGTAATTGGTGTGCAACTCATTAAGGCACTGAAAACTTTGACGCTGAAATCTGTAGGCTGCCCTTCGCCACGCTGGTGCTGGTGCGTGCGCTCAGTCCCTGCTCCCTAATTGTGCGGATGCAATTTGCATCATTGTTCATTTCCTCCCTGTTGAAAAATACAAATACTGCAATGTGTATGGCGGATTTCTGGAAGGAATCTCAGCTTACCCAAGTTTGTTCCCTAAAGCTGAATTTGCATGTATTATATAAAAGCCAGCGGTACCATATGTCATTAATTTTAGATGCTTTTTTTTTTAATAGGAGATCTATGAGTTAATTAGAAGGTATTAGATAGCATGCATAAAATGCTTTGATAGTGTAAAGCACTGAGTGCTAAATATTATAAAAATATGCCTGTGGGGAGGAGGGAATTTCATGGTAAAGAACCTTTAATCAGCAGGGAGACTGATGCTGAAGATACTAATCAGTAGTACAATATTTGAGCACCTGCATAGAATTTTTTGCCTTTTTTTTTTTTTTTTTTTTTTTTTTTTTTTTTTTTTGCTGCAAAAGTAACTTAGGCTATTAGGCTAGGCATTTCACAAGAGACTCATCATTTTGGGTGCCTTGATTTTAAGGCCAATTAAACTTTCTCTAAGGAGGTATGGCAGGTATTAAACTACTAAATATAAAGCATCCTAAGACTGGGATACTCAATATTCCTGACTGGAAGATTATGCTGTCACCTTACGGAAGCTTCCAAATTATTCCTACTGGATTTTTATCAGGCCATAAAGTCCCATTTCTGTGAACTTCCCATTTCTCAAACTTTAAGTAAATGAGTGGATCTACATCAAATGTAGATAGTAACACACGGTCCACATTTACATTTGCTGTCAAAGGTCTGCATCTCCCTTGTGATGAATCAATACTTTAATTACTGTATTTCAGACAGTTCTTATCCCATGCTTGCCTTCTTCATAAACAAGCAAATCAATCCCTTCTTCCATTTTTTTCCTTTTCCATGAAAACTAAATCATTTGATTTACGTTTAAAACGGTTAGGGGTATGTGTTCTGCAAATGAAGCTCACCATTGACTTCACTCCTGAATGACTAATGGTCACAGTGCTGGAAGCATTAGATTTAAGTAGTTGAATTAAAATATTATTACTCCTAAAAAAAAAAAAATTATTTCTTTTATTCCAAATGTTGTTGAAATGAGATTCTTCTTAAAGAAATTACCTCATGTAAAATCCCACATGAGATATAAGGCCACTTTCTTCACGGGGAAATAATTTAAATATCCTCCAGATCAGTGCATTCTATTGGGTTTATACTACCCGAGGGAGAAGTATTTAATAATATGGCACAGACAAAAATCTGTGGCTTGATACATTGTGTAATACATATCCTGTAGCTCTCACAGCTGGCACAGGTTCTCATATGCAGCAGATACACATGCACAATTCCAGAGGGCATTGGAGACCAGTGAATGAGCTGGGCAGGCCGGGGATCACTAAATAAGGTGAGAGGATTTTGCTAGGTAGGACACTGTAATGCAAGGTCACAAGTAGGAGCAGTGGGTCATTCAGCAGCCTGCCATCGCAGACAGGGCTTCAAAGGATGACATAGCCCAGAAGCTGTAACAGGAGAGGTTTGGAAAAGGTCCCCCTCTTTCCAAAAAAAGCTTCACCTTGTGTATAATTTAAAGGCTCAAACCTAAATCTACTTAAATTTCAAAATGAGGGTTTGGGGGTCAGTTGGGCTGCTGTGAGCTGTACTACAAGCCACAACAGGCTCATAGTTAAAATGAAACCGAACGTAGACTGCTTCAAGAGCTGAATAAAGCGGTTCAGAGCAGAAAAAAGTTGCCTCCTCCTTAATAACTGTAGATTTTAAACAGACTCCTTAGTGCATATGATATAATATAGCTATTTATTTACATATGCATTCAGCCAGAAATCTGATTATTAATAAATAACAAATCATCTTTTTCTTTCTCTGACCCTACTTTAGCAAACGCCTGGAGTTTCATCGAGGTGCAGTGGTTTCCGAGTCTTAGAATAACCAGCACAATGTGAGCTGTAGTTATAAAAATACTGAAAACTGACATAAGCTTTAAAGCCCAACAGGGTCCTAAACTTTGCAGCAACCTTGAAGTCAGTTAAAATAAAACAGAAAATGGGATTAGCAGAAAAGGGAATAAAGTATTAACACTTATTGTGATAAACCAGTTCCGTTACTGGAAACAGCTCTAACAACAGGTGTGAATGTGTATTCAGGCCAAAAGCAAATAGCCTTTTTTTCTCTAAGCAGTTAACACTTATCTGAGGTATCTAAGAATCTGAATATTTTCCAAATCATAAGTGGTCTTTGGACTTGTTTTTATGTATGTCACTCATAATGGAGTAATTAGGTTAAATGCAATGGAGTTCCTCTGGTTCACGTGCTTTTGAGATCAGAAGATCCCTACAGTTTAAGTGCTACAGACTCTTTAATCTAACCATTATGTGTATTGATCTGTGTTTAACATCTCAGATTATGAACAACTATTTGTAAGTATTCATATAATGAGTCCATATGTCTCATAATAATGTCTCAATATTTAATAATGAAAATTGATTTTGCTAATTATTTGTCATAGGAGCATGTATGGATAGCAGGGCTTATATTAATGTGCTATTTTCTGTTTCTTTTGTAACAGAGGGTAATTGCAAACAACAAATGTGATTTTAAGAGCTAAGATTCAGATCAAATTCCACTGATAGCAAAGACTAAAATCCTGTTGGCTTCAGCAGAGTTGAATCTTTGCCTAAATAGACTGTAACCTGCTTGTAGCCCAGTAGCCAATCCGCCAAACTGTGTGCTGTTCTGTACGGTGCGCGGGCCTGGTTCTTCTCTCCCACAGTTGCAGATGAGATGTGGAGGTCTAAGGCATTACATCTGCATGAATGGAAAATTAAGCCCACGCGTCTCTCTAATATATTCTGTTACATTTTATAAACTTTAAATGGTCTCTATTGTAATAATTTACCATTGTGTTGCTAATATTACCCTGAATTAGGCTTCTGTGGTCGGCTGAAGTGTGAAATTCCTTGCAGTTGTAATCCAGTTTTCAAGGTTTATAAAGCAAGTTCATTACAGCAACAAAAAAGAAGACATGGGAGAGGGATCTAATTATACATTCCACAAGACAGATCTGTAAGATTTAACTTCTGCATAATATCAAAATAATGAACATCCTAAAATGTATTGTAAACACTAGACTTTTCTTTTTTCTTTTTTTTTTCTCCCTCTCTCTCTTTTGGTCAGGTAAGGGTATGTAACAAATTACAGTCCTCAGATTCTCACCTGCCAATGCATGGCTGAAATACCTGTTGTGATAGGAGTAGGAAGAGTGGGTATTTATTTGTCTGTTTTTTTTTCCTTCCATCAGTTCAGGCAGTTGTCTCATGCCTTTGAGATGCTCTCATTCTCTCAAGCAAATCTGCTGCCATACGGAGAAATATTGCAAGATCTGGTGTTTCCCTGAAACGCCTCTAGAAAGTCACGGTTTCATAGTCTGACTTCAGAAAACGGCATTCCTAAGCATTAGCTTTTGCATTCGGTTTCAGGTGTAAACGAATTACTGTGAGATAAATTAGAGACCAGGTAGGGTCTGCACCTACAATGGACATTTTGTGACTCTTGCTTAGAGTTCTCCATTCTCCCTTTGCCTATGTGGTCATTGTAGCCGATTTACGAATTTAAAATCAGTCTTTTGTGCTTTAAAACATAAGATATTCCATGTGGTGTAAGGACCAGAAGTACATTTCCAGGTGATTTTTTTGATTGATATGGATTGCTGGTTAATAGTTTTAAACAGTGCAAGCTAAGAAAGTTCTCTGTCCGGTAACAGATGGCCTTGGTATTTTTAATGAGCCCAGAAACATCTCAGTTTTGGTGATGTTTCACACTCTGATCCTTTTTCTCTTGGGGTATGGAAGTGTTTTTGACTGTTTTTTTTTTTTTTTTTGTTTGTTTGTTTGGTTGGTTTTTGTGTGTGTGTGTGTTCTAATCATTTTATTCATGCTACTTCTGCCACTAACTAGAACCATGTCCAAGGCCAGCGACCTTCTGGACCTGCAACATATGACAAAATAGTAAGCGGGACAGAAGGTTTAGGCAGATATTTTCATATAAAGATAACATAATATGTTCATAGTGATTAATGCCTTACTGGTTGGATGACTATACTGAGACATAAATGGCACTGTACCATTTATCCGGCCAAGGCTGAAATTGAGAATAAATTTAAGGAAGGTGTATTTCTTTCTTTTTTTTTTTTTTTTTTTTTTTAATCCTAAAAAGTTGTCACTGTAAATAGATAGAAAAAATCTAACCTGTTATTAGGCCTATAATCTACCACTGGACAGATATTTGGAAATAAAAATGCATTAACAAATTTTCAGAAATTCTACTTTTTATTTTCAGAACTTTCAGAAATTTATTTTCAGATTTTAAAACATTTATTTAAAAATTAACTGTCATTAAAGTATGTTTTTATTTAAAGTATTTTTAAATAAGAAAATATTTTTTCTAAAATATATTTTCTTTCAAATCTTTGAAATCTTTTTCTGTAGGTAAAATTAGAAAAAAAGAAGGGAAAGTTGTAAGTGGAATGTTATATCCTAATGTAGTGTACTCAAAGCTTAGAAAAAGCAGCAGCAGAGACTGCTTGTGTCCTCGTTTGAAACTTTACATGACTTCTGTCAAAGACTTTTCTTATAGAAATGAATTGTAATAATCACATTTTAAGACTGCTTGTCAGCATATCTCAGTTGTAAAAACTGGATTCAAAACATAATAAACATACATCTGGGAAAGTACAAGAGAAAATAGATTATCTCCAAATGTTTACATGAATTTTTCTTTGTGGATGATGCCTGCTTCTCCATTCCCCTCTCCCCCGGACTATCTCGGGATGTATATTGGCTGGAAAGAAAGGAAAAGATTACAAAAGGATATCTCCAAATTCCAAAAATGGAAAGTCAAACTAAATGGACTTGCTATAATGATTTTCATTAGTACCTCACATTTGACCAATAAATACTAACATTTTCGCCTAAGGTGAAATTCATCGCTCCTTCAGAAGCCCAGCGCATGAGTTGTATTCCCTAAACCTTCCTTTCTGATTTGTATGGCATAAGCGGTATACAGGCTGTCCTTGTGATTGGGGGGGCAGGGGGAATTTCACTGTTGTAGCCTATTTATAGAGTAATATGACTGAAACAGTATGATAAGAGTGTCTATTTGTAAATGACTGCAGCTAATTGTGTTAATATTATAACTGAAAAATCACTTCAGACCAATAATAAGCGACGAGTTTGCCATGCTTGCTATTTTACTAGCGAACCCAATCTTATTCTCCAAGGTAACTGAAACCATTAAATGTATATTTCATTTGTACTGTAATAAACAGCAAATTCTGAGTCTGTGTTTGTTTTTTTAAACACATGTTCAACTACAGGGGAAACTATGAGCTTTCAGAGAAACAAAGCCTGCAGCATGTGTTGGAAATAGCAAGGCTATGGAAGTAATAGCAGGTCAGCCATCCAAAGCGTCTTCTCCAAATGACATCCAAAACGTCCTGCTTGAGTAAGGATTGTCAGAGATTCGTCTCAGAGAACACGGTTCAGACCAATAAAAAGAGTGAGCCTACAAAAATGGCTTAGAGGAGCCCCAGGCCTCACCGTGATTTAGAGTTAATACATGCAAAACAGTGCACAAAAGGCAACTCTCTGTTTGTTAGTTTTGATTCTATAACAGCTTTTTAATGCTTGCATTTATAGATGATTAGCAAGGACGTCCTTAAAGACTGCACTGACATGGTATTTTACGGTTACCCTCAAGCCAAATTGATCAAGCATCCATCTCTGACAGCCTCTGGAGCACCTTGGCTCTAAGGGAGTGTGACCGTTTCCTGCAATTAGGCGTGTTCTCAGGATAGGGATATATCTAGGAGAAGGAAAGGTTGTTTGTTTTTTTAATCAAGTGTTGTTTCCTCCCTCAATGGTTATAAGGAAAGGGGAATTTTGGAAAAAGATTTTCAGGCAGGAAAATAAATGGACTCCCTGGTCTACCTCCTTTTCTAGCCTCCAGTACAGCCCCTTGTGTTGCATGGGATTTATTAAAGGTTAAGGAGAATATTTTGTTAACAGACGGTCAACACGTTATTTCCAAGGACATCCACATCGGTGCACTTGAGGATGTCTGATTGCCAGTCCCATGCTGTGTCCATTAGACCACAGTGGTTCTGACCCTTTGCTGAGAAAGACCCCATGGTACCGCCGGCCTGAAAGTCGACGCCAAATCCCAACTGCGGCAATAATGTTCTGCTTACCTAAATTCCACCTGCGGTTGCAACTGGATACGGCATTCTTCATTTCCTAGCCTGAACTCTTGTTTCTGCGTTACTGCTAAACAGCTGCTGTGTTCCCCCCGCTCCCTCCCCACAGGTGGCCGCATTTGATAACGTCTCGTGTAGGATCAATCTTGGTCCCATTGAAGTCAATGGGAATTCTGCCAGGGCGCCCCAGATCTGGTCCTCCGTACAGCTGGTAAAGCACTTTCAGCTCCTGCAGGATAAGAGGTACTTTGCAAAGTCTAGTGATTATCCAGGTTCATTAGCCGACGAGGGAGTTGAGAGGGAAAGGGAGAAGAGAGAAAGAAATCCTTGAGCTTCTTTCTGCAGTCACACACTTGGTAAGATCATAAATGCAGTTCTGCTTTGTGTCCACTCATAGAAACAAAAGCTAATTAAATGGAAATCTGTCATTTTATCTGAAATGATTTAGCAAGGTCAGACTTCAAGACAATTAGTGATGAGTGTCTGGAACAAGTAAACAAGCTTGTTTGCTTGTCAAAGCAAACTGCAGTTGCTCAGGAACATTTCTAAAATTGATTAGCTTCCTGAATTCGTTCTGTTCCACTCTTTCAGTGAGTGGTGCCTTTTTTTTTCAGGCCCTTAGAAACCAGAAGTGCTATTAGCTGAGGAAGTCTGTGCTTAAGGTAAGAGGTAAGAGGTAAATCAAGTCTTTCATGATTCAAATCGCTAGAAGTATTCTGGGACATGTTCGCACATAGGGCCCACATGTACTGTGGAAACAGCAGACATCTGGGAGCTAAGAGTCTGTTCGTAATCATTTCTGTTGCTGTAAGGTAAAACATGGTGTAGAGGATACTACGAGGTTCATACATTCTGCACTGCTGCGCCCACCTAGTTACTATGTGCGGGAAAAGCTCTATCTGTACATAATGACCGAACTTCGAGTTCCCGAGTGTATTTCTATAAGAAAGCTCACATTTAACTGCCCCCCCCAACATCAGGATACACAGAACCACTTATGAAATGCAAATATTACCCCCCTCGCTAGCTTGACTTAAATTCTTTAAAACAATTTACAGCTAAATATACCATGGAAAAAGTTAGCAAATTTTTTTTTAAGAGTTGTTGAATGAGACTTAAGTGTGTTAAGTCAGGAAATGACAAACCTTGACTCTATAGCCAAAGTCTCATTCTTTGCCTTGCCATTAAAATTTTAAGGACACTATTATATGCAATTACATCTGCCAGTGTTACATTTATTTCCACATGCAGGAAAGAAAATCAGCAGTGAAAGCACTAGCAGCTGCTCTTTTTATCTCTTAAAGATAGGTGTGGTCAGTAACAGCCCCTGTAAAACTTTGTTGTTGGCTTTTTCCTTGTTAAAAAAAAAAAAAAAAAAAAAAAAACAACCACAAACACACAGTGTTTGGACTGACTCTGGTAACACTGGGTTTGCTTCTATCCGTGTCTGGCGTTACTCTCAGTGATTTCCTGTTGAGCCCAGGTGCTGGCACTTGCAGGGCTGAGACTGCTGGTTAGCTTCCGAAGTTGAGAGCACAAGCACATGAACAAGCGCTTTAAAAACATGTGAGAGTCATTGTGATTAACTTTTTAATTATCTTGAAAACACAGAAATTTGCAAATGAATTCCAATAATATCCATTTTTTGTTAGCACAGTATTACAAAGAAGACCAGTCACAATAATCAAATTGTTGCTCCTCTTAAGTGAAAATCTTCAGAAGTCAGCAGAGAAGGTAAACTCTACTCTGCTCCCCAAAACACAGCAGCAGAGTAAGGCTTTTGAAGAGCAAGCTTCCAGGTAAGTGATGAAAAATGACAGGAAACATCAGGAATTCTACTTTTAGGAATTCCACTTTCAGGAAAAGAGGTTAGAAATTCCCTGTCTCTTGATCTGATCTAAGATGATGTTCAGAATGTGTCTTGGTTGGTATATTCCCAACATCCTTGTAAGGTAAGGAAGTACAACAGTCACTACTACAGTGCTGATTCAGAAACACCCAGGCTCCTGGGGAATTATGTCAATGGCAAAGTCTACAAGAGCTCCCGAACCTCTCCTACCCTCAAAGGCTCCCAAGTGCCATTGGCCTCTAGCAGCTTGTCCCTACAGTGTGCATGGGCTCTGCTGCATGACAGCTACTTTAGCTAATGCCAAACAGAATGGGGCAGCTATTAATGGTTTTTATAGAAAAAGAAAAAGGCACTATTACTCCCTCCTGCATGTGTTCAGACCTGGGAGTCGCACAGGAATCAGTGATCTGGCCTTGGTGAAGGTGGAAGGGCTGACTCAGTGCCAAGCCACATCATACCACACCATTCCTCCCTCTAGTCCCAGTCTTTCCTGCTGGCTTGTTAGCAGCTTGTCACCTGACAGTTAGAAAACAAAAAAGAGTCAGAAAATGGCCACGCTCGGGAACTGCTTCTTGTATGAAGCACAAGAGCAATTTTTCTAGAATGCCCTGGCTTGATTCACCATATACTAAACACAGTAGTGTTTAGTATACGGGAGACCAGAAGAAGCATGGTCAGAAACTTTGATGTGAAGCCTGTCAGTCCTGAAATGTTTGCACAAGTGATCTAGAAAGGTGCTGGGACTCCAGCACACCCAGGGGTTTGTGTAGTTGGAGGAGTCAGTGGTGCGCAGATCATGACCCCAACATGGTCATCTGAAAATCAGCAGGGCTGTTCTCAGCAGCAAGCATGATTGCCAGCCATTGTTGCTAATCTAACTCTCCAGTTAGATCTTTTTTTTCCACTTTTCCAACACCTTTTCAACTTCATGCAAGTAGCCCAGGCATAAAATCCCAAACTACAAATTTCATTCTGGACACTAAGCAGCTGGGGCTCAGGCCATTCTGTGTAACGGTCTTGCAGAGTGACAGTAAGGCTTATTATGAAGCTAGCCCTAAATCACAAAATAAACATTTGTGGTAGAGGAAAGAGTGAACTCCAATCCTTAAGACTTGGCCAGGAGCCTAACCGCAGGGTTATCCTTTTTCTGCATGTAGCTACCTTTTATTGCAAAGACAAATTATCGATATATTTGAGTCTCAGTTAAGCATTACAATTCCATCTGCAGAACGCCAATAGATAAAGAGGAGTATTGCTGCTCTTAGATTGAATCCTCAGTTTTAAACAAGGAAGAACGTATGGTATTTTCCAGTTTTCAGAATGTCAAGATTTTCCAAATGAATAAAATAGTTGAGTGGGCCAGTAACAGCAGAATCTGTTTGCACAGAATTAAGGAAGTTTCAGCAGGAAAATGGTTTGGCTCTCTAGATTTGCACCTTGTCCACACACTAGGTAGTGGCAGTAGAGAACAGGCGATGTTGTATAAAACAGGAATCTTGTACCTTTGCTTTTGAATGACTTTCTTTTGTGAAAAGAAAATCTTGGAAGAATAAGAATAGGTAGTGATTACAATCAACCATTTTGAATTTGTATATTATTTCCTTTGTTTCTTTTCCTTCTATTTGATGAGTATTTTTATCTCCAGCTATCATGTTTCTTACTTACTTGTGAGGGGATGGCATATCCTCGTAGGAGGATGCTTCAATTTGCATTCTTTACTATAGGGTTTAGAGACAGTAACGATGTTCTATTTAACTTAACACAACATGAATTTCATTTTTAGAGATGCCTTCTTTATCTGAGAAATTTTCAAATAATTATGTGCATAACTCCATACTTTAGTTTTACTGCTTGATCCTTTCAGATGTCATTACAGCAGCATATGAAAGTCCTCTATGAGAAATGAATATCCTTTGGAATATAAGTAGTAGAACTGATGCACTTATGCAGCTCCGTTCTGTTTCTGTCAAGAGAGGGTTTTTTTTCATCATACATGCTCTTATCCTTTTTCTCCACACACAAACCTATTTAAAGACACTAAAACTTCTGAGTTTTGTTTTTTAACTTTTTGTTTATTATTATTATTATTATTATTATTTCTTTAATTTGCCTTATATGTTCTGCTTTTATTTAGACAACATAGAGGCCTCTTTATTAGTAGCAGAATGTAGGTTTACATCTAAGGATATGTTATCTGAGAGAAGGAAATATAGTACTAAGAAACTGCCAAAAATTTCAGATAGTATGACAAACTTGTTTTACATGATGGGCAACCGATTGGCTAATATATTTGAAAGGAACTCAAAGACCTGGAAAATACATATGCAAGACTGCTGTGTGTCTTATACTGTACAGTATTTTGTCATACACCACAGTTTTTCAAAGATGAGCCTTTGTTTTTCTGCATAATGCAGAATTTCATTTGATTAAAAAGATTGACCTTTGTCTGAGGCATATATATAGATAGTCACAGTAATAGGAATTGTGTAAGAAAAGATGTTTAAGCCAACATATGCATTAAGAAAACTGAAAAGATTTAAGAAAATCTAAGATTGGAAGAAGCATCCAACACTTCTAGCTGCCCCAATACTTTTGGTGGTGATAAGATATATGATACCTGTAAGAGAGGGCAATCAGGAATATGGAATGGAATCTCAGTCATCATTTTGAGGGAACAAAGAGTCATGCATATGTGACTTTTGATGGCAGATCTCAATTCATATTAGAAGAAACATTAAGAAGATAGGTCCTAAACTAGCTGAGTGACTATACTGTAGTGATCATAAGCATCATGGTTTCAGAGGTGACGGAATGGATAAAAATTCTTGTGATGAAATAAAAATAATACCACGTCTTCCTTAGTCTTGATCAAGAATGAATAAAAATGGTAATATGTTTTCTGGTTTGTATTATTTGGGGAAAAATACATCTGTGAACATGCTGACTGTCTATTAGAAAAGCAAAATAAGATGCACAGATGTTGCGTATTTGTTCCTATGTCTTTGTAGACTTTGTTGCAGGACTATAATCTTTAAAAGAACAAAATAAAAATCTTTCAAAGCATATTCTGAAATGTTACTTTATAGCCCATATGCAAGTATCTTATTTTATTACAAACAATATTCTATCAAAGACTATTGGCAAAAGTCATCATTATCTGGCTGTGTCATCTGTAGTTTCCTACTGAAATATGGGATCCAGCTGCTCACCAACAGTGGGATAATAGCCATCATTCACACTCATTTTCTATAAATGATATATCCGAAAGCACCAGAAATGTAACAGAGTGCAATCACAGCCCGCTGATCCTTAGTCATTCCTTATAATCAAATTAGACTTAATTTAGGTTGCACTGATTTACCTAGAGTGTTCTGGTTGAATTCAGCTTCAGTAGGATCGGTGTGAGCCACCCTAAATTTCCAAGGCTTGCTTAAAGGCTTGATTTCTTTGCTTGTATTAGGAAAATGTATGCTCTATTTCAGTGCTGAGTTATTACATTTGAATCTAGCTTACCTTTCTGTTGCAGTTGTAAGTACCAAGTGTTGAAATGAGTGCATTACAAATTTTTTAAGCACTGTAATTACAAATCTGGCACGTTATGGGCCAAATTAATGATTTATCAAATACTGGGAAGTTGGTGTTTTTTAAAAAAAAAAAAAAAAAAAAAAAAAGGATTTGACTATGACTGGAAAGAATAGGCTCTTTCTCCTCAGATGGCTTGATCCAGTCACAAATTCTAAAAGGTCCACACAAAATGATCCAAATTTGAAAACTTTATTTAAAGAGCATGAGTTATGTATATGGAATTAGCACTCAAAATCAGGTATTTCAGTCTCACCAATTTAGTAGCCAGAACTTAAACTGGTAAGCAGGAAAGTTTCCAAATCATGCTGCAATCCACAGACTATCTGAAAGTCAGCCCCATAAATAGATCTCCTTCCACAACCAGTTGCCCTGTACCCCTCTTCCTAACCATCTGTCCAACCTTACAAACCCCTAAACTCCCAGACTCTGTACTAGGGGTATTTTGGAGTTCTAAAGAACCTTTTCGGTTCACCTGCCTTTGGTTTAAGATCTCTTGACAGCTCTTTTATCTGCTCTGCCTACCCAAAATGTTTACTCAAAGTTTATTCACTTGAAAATTTTGTCTTAATGGATCAGTCCCTCCATCACCATGAGGTTTCAATGTGCTGAAGAGCAGCACATTATTCTGTACCATGAGTGGTACAGAAATCCAGCAAGAACAGCTAAGTGGTGCTACCTATGGTCATATCTATGGTATGTCATTCTCTAATGACAGTACTTGACCAATGATTTCTGATATTTCATGTTAATATTGCCTAAATCATGTAATGAGGATAAAGAGATCTTTCTGTTACTCCAAATTCTTTAAAAATTAAGCATTTGATGAAATGGACTTGGATTCCCTATGGTTTTTTTTTTTTTTGGCAGAGAAAGCATTCATTTTCAACATTAGCAATGCTGTGTGTGTCAACAAGCTACAAAATCATTTGCAATACTGAAATATTACAGCTCTGTGCATTGATGTGACATCTATCGCAACACACGGCATGGTCACTAATTCATTGCGCTTGAAGATGGAAAACAAGCCCCAGAGCTGCATGCTATTTCTGTGTGACCTGGCTAAAGACACCCTTACACTGGGGAATTTGAGAAGCACATTTTGCTGTCTGACCCGTGCTAGGTAGGATTCTATTAAACTAGTTGTTTCATTGAAATCTTTCGACCTCTCTGTGATTACTTAGCGTATGATGTAACCATGGTTGAAGAAATGGGTTGTAAGTCACGGTCTGACATTATTCCTCTCTTAAAAGTTTTGGTGTCAGAAAATAATTCCATTGATTGACATGAAGTTGCTTCTGTTTTCACCAGCATGTGAAAAGAATCAGGCCGGTTTCAGTTAGTTATCTATGTTATTTTCAAATGTGCCATAAACTCATGCAATTTTGGTTTAAAAGTTTCAACTGAAATGACATAAATGTAAAAGATCATGCTAAGCAACTGTCACTTCATCTAATGAGGTGTTAGTCATCAGCTTTTTGATTGAAATATATTACTAAAATTATAAATGGATATAAAATATGTTATGTTTAGTTTACTTGCATGGATATTGCTGGAATTCATGATGAAATTTCCTAGATTTTCTGCCAAATATTATAAATGTTTTGCTAAGTCAGTCACATTTAATTTTACAATGCTTTCTATAGAAGACTTTTAAAATGTGGTGTGTCTCATTATTTCATGGTTTAGAAATGTCACCTAGTCTAAATATCAAACTGCTACTGTGTTTCCTGGGATCAACTGGAGAAAAAAAGAACCCCAAAAACAAAACAAAAAAAAAAAAAAAAACCTCCTTTTTTCCAAAGTGAAACTTGTTCTTTTTGTTATATGCTTTTTTTGTTTTATTATTATAAAAGCATAGGTTTAGAACACTTTGGAACTCAGGAATAAGAATCCAGTGGAATTATTTGTTGATTTACACTAAGCTGTTGCCAAAATATATGATCTCAGTGTTTTTAGCGAATCTGACTTCAAAGAAAAGATTTTTAGAAGCATAGTATTAAAAATTACTAGCTTAATCATGAGGAATCATGACAGACTACTTTCTTTTTTCTTATTTCCAGCTAGCAAAACACTGGTAAGCATCATTCCAATGCCTGTGGAAACAGATGGTCTGTGATAGTGAAAGACTATTTCAGACTAAAATATGCTCAGGCTTTATTCTTATCATTCGTACCATTTTTGCCAACTGTCCTCTATTATAGTAATTTGTGTGAATATTTTCTATGGCGTCTTCTTTCAAAAGCATAACTCAGACCTTTACTGTTTTTTGTGCTTCTGTGCACATCGGATCAAACCTAGGTCACCAAAGGAAAGACACTTGCATTTGCTGTGTGTGCGTTTTGCCACCCTGTTCATATCATCTTTAAAATCTAGGTAAAACCACACACACTGGTTTCATTTGTGCATTTAACCTCTGCGAAGGTAAGACTAATGAAGATCATATCCAACTGTCACTGTGTTAGATCAAGATCTTGGGCCAAACATATGGTACATTAAAACTTAGGGAACCTAAGTTATTTACCTAAGTGGATTTGTGGCAAAGAATTTCTGTTCTTACTTGGTAAAAGATGACTGTCAAAAATACAATTTTCTTGTCCTTTATAGCTCGAGGTCTGGGATGTCTATAACTGTCAGTATATATTATAAATAGAAAAAGACCAGTTTTTTAGTATGCCGTCTCTCTAAATATCCATCAGTACCACTGAGTAATTTAGTAATTAAGCTTGTCTTTATCTGATATAGACCAATTTTACTGATTTCTACTGTCCTTGAAGTAAAAATACTGATCAACAACAGAAAACTTTTTTTATCCCTTGGGAATAGTACAGAATAGCGAAGTGCATTTCTGTTGATTTCCTCTATAAGAGACATCAAAATTTGGAGACAAAATATTACTTTAGAATTTAATCTGTTGTAGTATAGCAATTGGTATGAAATTAAAAATCTTCCTCAAATTAAATATAAAAGTGATTTAAAAGCAAAACTTAAAATACATTACTTTTTTTTAATCCTTCTTCCTTCTGACACCTCTGTGTAAAGCAGTACTGTAGCTACCATGACAATATAAAAGAAAATATCAGAGAGACATATTGCAGAAAAAAAAAAAAGAAGAAGTTGGAAATACAACAAAAAATTCTCTTTTCATGTGCTTAGTTTCCCTGGATTTACACCTCATTCACTTAGAGAGAGTGAGGTATGGGATGCACTAGAACAAAAGTCATTTGTACTCACAAAAATAGTATTTCAGAGGAAGAAATGGAAAATTCTGCTTTCCAAAAAAAGAGTCAAATTTCATGTTCATTACATTGCTGTGCCTTTCTAAATGGCAAAAATCTAGCCTTTGCTGATATGTATTTCACTTCTTAAGGTGATTCTTATAACCAAGGAAAACTTTTTAGCTGAGGATAATGAATCTCACTCATAGATTTTTGATCTTTTTTTTTTCCCCTCATATATCATATTATTAATGTAGATTCCATCCCCCATTATGAACTTATACTAACTTGAGTAACTATTTAGGTAACCCTCAAAGGCAACGATTTCCTGCAGACATTTGACTATTGTGGTATGAATCATTAAAACAATTTACTTTAATTAAAAGTAAAAATAAAACACATTTCTGAAAGAGGGCAGGGTTTCATTCCCATGCTATCTTAGAATTTATTTGCCTATAAATGATTCTGTAATAGCCTAACTGGTCTTATTGCATTCCTGATTTATCCAATAACTTTTTTTTTAAAGTTGGAAGGCTAATTGCAAAAGTGATTATTTATAATATCTGAGTACTTTGTTCAGGGGACCCATTAGAAGCATAAACAGTGGGGACAGAGAAAGGTTAGAACTGTTTTAATGAAAAGAAATATGTGAACGTTTTATACAAATATCACTTCTAAACTTGTCCACATTTTTAAATAAAGACATCTAATGAAAATAATGTTTTCCTTTAGAGGATCCAGTATGCTTTATATTTAGAAAAATAGACCATTTTATTCCCATTATGGATATTGCACTTTTCTCAACAATGCTGTCAAGATTTTTTTGTGATATTTATATATATTTTCTTAAAGTTGTGGTGTTAAGTGAATAAAGGAGAATTTTTTTTAAAAGGCATAAAAACTACTCTAACTTCAGGCTTTTCTGGAGGGAGAGATAACAATCTTATTATTGTTTTAATTGATCTGGTGATTGTCTAGGATGAGAATGTTTTACATTAGCACTGTTATTAATCTGCTTTTTTAATGAATATAGCGCCTTTGCGGGCCAGCAGGACAAGTGGCATCCTACACCTTCTGCTGCTACTTTACACAGATTGAATCATCCAAAGCTATTTTATTTGCCTCAAGCATGATTCATATGTTAAATGATGAACTGTTTTGAAATAGTTGTTCAAGACTTTTTACATAGTATTTTCTTAAAAAGCTGTTAAGACCTAATGCCAGCTGTTGTTGAAAAGAGTAAGTGGGAACATGTTCAGGTTTTTCTTTTTTTTTTTTTTTTTTTTTTTTTTTTTTTTTTTTTTTGATGGTTAAAATATGTCGTTTCATCAAGACCATAATGTTCTGCAGGAAGTATTTCAACTTTAATTTTGCAAAATGTGATTGTGGGATGTGAAGACAAAAGGAAAAAAGGTGGCTGATTTGTCCTCCTTTTCTACTGCATAATGATATTATGCATTAATGTATAATGACACTGAGCAGGTATGAGAGACCTAAATTCAGTCTGCCTGCAGCAGACTGATTTTGTACATCCACAGGAAAGATATCTGGAAATCTGAATATTTCACATTCCATGTTAACACACTGCCTACACATGCAGTTGCAGACTAATGCTAAAATTATTTCCTGAAGCAAGATCCTAAGATTTCCTGTCCAAAGTGATATTTTATACAATTTTGAGTTTTGCAAGTTCTGTGAACTTTTCTTTTCCCTTCTGATCAAGAATGAAGAGAAATTTTTAACTGTCTCATGAAAGTCAGTTCCAATCCCCCATATAGGCTCTGATAGTGATTTATTTTTAGTCACTGAAATTAAAGGGATTTTTGATTATTCAGAAACTCTTGATTTTTTTTTTTTGTTAATTAATATTTTCCTAATGGATAAGTGCATTCTAGTATAGTTTACTATAATTTTTCCTTAGTTTAACTTATGCTGTGATTTTTATATCACTCTGCCATGATATTTCTCATTTCTTTCTTTCACTTCCCAGTCTTAGGACGATATTCAGGCTGAGATGTGGTACGACCAATTCACCTTTTTATTTTGCTGTGCTAGACACATGCTGTGGCTTTGGCTAGAATGGCCAGAAGTGAGGAGCATGTGGAGGCAGTGAGGGACTTCTGTAGCAGGACCTGGAAGGCAAGGGAGTTAGATTTGTAAAATAAGCAAGATTGCAGCATGCAGTTCTCCACGCTGTTTCACTGTAATCAGGCTGCTTTGAACCATATCAGCTAGTACTCTTTTAGACTATGTTCCAGCACAATTAGAGGGCAGCGTAGACCACAGACTCTTCTCAGTGGACAGTATAGCTGGGGTCACTGTTTTTGATGGAAAAAAAATAGTGATATATATGCACATTAGGCCATCTCATTTCCCTGAAACCCAGGGAATGCTCCTTGTCCCACTTAATTACTTGTATGGACAAAACCTATAATGACAGTGTGGACGCTGGTATGATTTGAATACGGATCCACATCTGGGCTGTAGATGTCCTCCTGTGGAAGTAGATGGCCTGCACATCTGCACTGGGTACACATCCTACAGCAAAAACAGAGAATGGTGCAACATCTTGATCTCAAACTTTTGTTATGACCGGAGATGGATTTTCCAGACAGACTGTTCTTACCAGCTCTAATTTTTAGTTGATGGTGAGGATAGGGGAGAGCTTCTGTTTGATGTGGTGGAGAAGAAGAAGCCATGACAAAACCCTCCACTGAACTCCCAGGAGACCAGGAATGAATTACATGTGACAGATGTTAGTCACTTAATGAACTCTTGAAAAGGCCTGAGGTACAACAGTGATGAGAGCACTCTAGGAACCCATGGAGAATATAATAATGATGGTAACAAAAGATGTGGGAGTGTCCAACTTCAGAGCAACATGCCAAGATCATGATCTAAGATGTTAAAATGGCGAAAATATGAACCGTTCAAGCTAAGCAAGGCTGCGACACAATGTCTTCCTTCAAACTGCAGATCTGGGACTGAATTTGCACTTAAAATAACATCTTGATACTCTTCCCACTGAAGCCTGTGGCGAGCTGCCAGCTGACCTCAGTGGGAACAGCGTTAGGCCAGGAGCTACTGTGCACGTAGAATTTGCAAAGGCTCAACGGGTAAATTGTTTGCATGCCAGAGAATGCCTAAAAATGCACAACAGCTAAACCAAGTGATAAAGGCCAACAAACGGTCCAGGACAGAAAGTCAATGACAGCTGTCATTAGAAAAAGATAAGGTAAAAAGAAAGAGGTAAAAAGTGAAACAGAGAAAGAGAACAAAAACAGCAGCAGCATCTACTTGTAAAGAGAGACCATCTACTTTTGGTCTCTCAAGCTGGACAAGCGACAGAGCAGAGCCGTTCTACCTGCTCTCAGTGGTAATCTGGCACTGGAGCCAGATTGAATGTAGTATTAAAAGCACATTCTCCTTGCTTTTGTTAGTATGGGCACGGATAAGACTCAGGCATGCTGATTTAGTAGTGAACTCTGTTCTTGGGGACTTCAGGATTAATCGTAGTAACTAAAGGTCAATTCAAACTAAAACCTCTACCCATGCCCAAGAGTGGATAGAGGAAGGCAAATTCTGGCAGCATCTGTAATACCGATGATAGCACAAATGAAAAAACGAAAGGCTTCATCCATTTTGTGAAGAAGACAAACACAGGGCTGGTGTAAAATGGAGCTCCTGCACCGACGGCAGCTGACGGCGTGACCTGCGCTTTGAGGAAAACAGCAACACTAGAAACGACCTCAGCCTCCTGACTAAAGAACAAGCGGCGCCTAACGTGGTTTGACTGAACAGTCCGAATTAAAACACCGCGTTCCTGACGATCCGTGCCTCTCTGAGTGAGCGACTCGGGAGACTGTCGCAATGGATCTGCCTGAAAACCCAGCACTGCCGGCGGAAATCACCCAGAACGTGCTCGCTGCTGTTACCCACGCTACGCATTAGCTTCTTGACTTTGATGTGTGTAAGGGCTCTTCAGCCTATTAGCTCCTATTGCTCAGAAGTGTCAAAGCAGTCTTAACATCAGCTTTCCATAGGAATCCCACTGGTATGCTTATATCCATCACTGGAGCATGTAGCAGGGTGCCAAAGCTAGCGCAGATCCATGCTGACCCAGCTAGTATATCGGGAGGCTACAAGCTTATGTTTTTCCCGAGTTAAACTGGAATTAAAAAAAAAGATATATTGTCTTCAAAATGTAAATAATTTAATTTTTAAAAAATCGTTTCTGAAGCATACTCGACATGGAAATACACCTCATTTTTGTGATATATACATATATATATGAAATGAAACATTGTTTTGACTTTAAAAATGAAAGTTTTACTTTGAAACTGCAGACCCCGATGCTTTTTAAAAATGTTTTAATGCTTATTGTTGTTTCCTTTTTGTCCTGACCTACGCCAGCACAAAGCTACAATGTGTGATTTATCCAAATTTTTTTGCTTTTTTTCCTGAATCATCAGCAATAGTAGAATCACCATTAACAGTGTTTGTTCTACAAAGGTAACCTGCTCTCCTACAGGGTTCAAATTTTTCCGTGAGTGCTTGTTTGATATCTGTGAACTGAGCTGTCTGCTTTCATTCATTAGTGATTCTATGGACAAAAGAAAAAAGGAAAGGATAACTGTTTTGTGGACTGGGGGTGAGCTAACCTCAGTTGAAATTGAAGTACCTTTTTCTATAGTTGTTAGAATACTAAATCTGTCTTAATAAATCTGAAGCACAGAAACATGACAGGCATATATAAGAATGGTGGATAACAAGGCTGAAGGGTCTGAGGCTCCCTGATGTCAAACTAAGAATCAGCAGAAATAATCACTTTATCATCAGACAGAAAAAGTCAAAGGTCAGGATTTAATGCCGTCACAGACAGATTCTTCACGTAAGCCAAACAAGTGCTTACTAAAGCATGATTATTTGTTGTGTTTAAGGATTCAGAACAAAGCATGACGTGAATGGGAATACAAGAGCTCCATGGAGAAACCAGGAAAGCTGTCTTATCTGGCAAATCTTTCTCACAATTTTTTGTTTACTTGAGTAAGTTCATAGAAAACCAGAGTTCTGTTCTTGCCTACTTTTCTTCTCCTCAACTAATCAGACTTGTATTAAAAGGGCACCAAATTTTGCCTTTTTAATAAAAATAATGTCCTGTTTCGCTGAAAACTGGAGGTGCTGATTTAGAGCAACTGAAAAATGGCACAAGTGCCAGCCCACCACAAAAAAGCAGTCTTAGTTCTCGATCCACTGTAGAAGGGCCAAATATGACTCTTTTGATGGTTGCTGTTGTCCAGGAAACTCAGCTGCAGAGCACTGGCTAACTGTTGGCTGAATTCTTGTCCTCCCAAATACAAGATTTAGGTATCTAGCTGTGCAGTCAGCCTTTGTATCAGTGAATGCGTTACTGCCAAGTGAACACTAAGGTTGGATGAAACTACCAGATTTACAAGCCCATGCTTAGGATGCTGCATCTTGGAGATCAGAATCTCAATTGTCATTAAAAAGCTTAGAAATCTGATCAAATATAGTCACATCTTACGAGTCCTCCGTGTATCTATACTACTTTGGTAGCCCCAAGACTTGGAGCTTATTGCTTCTATCTTAATTTGGAGAATTGATATTGCAGGTTTCCCCGCAGATCCTAATGTATTTACCCGTTAGGAGCAATGGAACAGGAGGGAGGCAATGAATTTTGTTCACATAGTTTAATTCACTTCTATGTGACACCAGTCTTCATGCTGGTTTTTCAGTTCTGTTGGTCAAAGCGATATGCCATTGCTTGAGGTTTAGGGATAATGAAAAAGCAGTTCTAGCTGGTGTTAAAACTGAATACAACATTAATTTTCAAGTCTGATACTGGTGCACTGTTGTTCAACTATGAAATATTACTTATGACTTACTCTTGAAGTTATCCTTCATACCACAAGGTCCTTAGGAGGGAGAAGAGAGCTGCTGAGGAGAGTTTTTTTTAGACCTGAACAGTTTCTATAGGATAGAATAAGCTTTTGAGTCCAGAGTAAGAAAACTTTCTTCACGTTGTCATCCTGAGAGTTCCCGATTCCCCTGTCAGCCTTACAACGTTAAACAGCAATGTGTGTGTGGGGGTGCTCCTGTGTAATCAGCCGGTGTTTTCTGAAGTTGAACATTTTGCCACCTCACGGGGAAGGGTTCACATTCATTGCCCCTCCAAAGGAGGCCGAACTCTAATCTCATTGGAGTTACTACAGCAAATTCACTTTAAATGCAATGGGAGCAAAATATAGGGCCAGGATAGCTCAATAGCTAATGTAATGAATTCCAGGAAGAATGGATAATGAATGGAAAGTTAAATAGAGACTGAGACTGCTTAGCAGCATTGGTCATGCTGCCAACCTTGTTCTCATATTTTTGTAACAATCACGATTTGGGATCTAACCCTTTAGAACCCTGAGAAAATTTCCTGTCTGATTTCTTGGATATCTGTGCTTTGGAGGAGCAGCCATGATGCTAAATTTGCTCACATCTTTGAATAATATCTTGATTAAAGTAAGATTTCTATGGGTCCTTTAAACTTTTTTCCATTAATTTTTGTTTTAATGTCTTTTTTGTTGTTTTTTACAACACATTTAATTCATGCTATAGACCAAGGGATGAATTTCCAGAAGGACTAGTACATCTGCTGCTTCAGCTAACAGTACCTGGAGTTTTAGGTACTTTGCAAATAAAATTCCTATTGGCTACCAATATTCTAAAAAAATAAAAAATAATAAAAAAAAGCTTTCCATTTGCAATGTGAGTTAAGTGAGGAAGTATTCTTATTCCTTTGTTCAGTTTGCTGTGTTGTGCATTGAGATGCACAAGATAAAGCTACTAGAATCCATTCCATGAAATGAACCGTCATTTGTTAAGGTAAGGATATGACAGCAGAGGAACAGCTTTACCAGAGTAAGTCAATAATCAATCTTATTCAGCAGCTTGTCTCAATTCTGGATTCTTCAGAGGAAGGTGTTAAACCCACTTAGCACGTGCAATATTATACCACTGGGGATATTTCTTCCTTACCCCATCTGGTGATCAATTTATACCCCGAGGCTTGCAGATTGAATTCACATTGTAGGTATTCCACACTTTTATTTTTAAGACTCAGAAAATATATATTTTTTATTTTCTTCTATAAATGACTACCAGATACAGCAAATTTGTAGTTTTCAGCAATTTATTTATTGTAAGTGTTGTTATTGAAAAAAATGCTCTTTCTCAAATAGACTAACCCAAATAAAAACTAGCCAGGCAAATGATATAAATACACCTTCAACCTCAAAAGGAGAAATAAAAAACATAGAAAAAAAGAAACTTATAAGCTAAATTTTTATGTTTTCACCTATAATCAACCTGCTGTAATTTTTTACAACCACTCTGAAAAGTCACTTTGCCTGAGTAACAATGTCAGGATTCAACTTCCAGAATTTAGAGCTTAAACTCTGAATGGTGTTGTTTTTGCTAACTCTGTGAAGTTTAATTATGCATCTTTCCACTATCTAAAGAAGAATAAAGCTTAAATGTCCATGTAGATTTCCAACATTTTGGGTGGAATCAAAACATTCTCCTGATTCTAGGACCAAAAAGGCAATAATCTATTGTATTTAATGATACTCCAGTCTACTTGAAGGTTTTCATTCTTTCATTCATTTTGGCTAAGATTTTCAAGAGAAGTGAAGGAAGATAGCTATATAGTTCCATTCAGTTTCATCAGCACCTGGTTACCAGGTCCTGTCACAGCTTTTGGAAAGATTATCAGTCTTCATTTGCTTTATACAGAAAAATATGTTCCCAGGCCTCAAACAATTTACTGTTATACTTCTGCTAAGGACAGGCTCTAAATTAGTTTTCAAAACAAGGGGAAAATCTGACATTTTGAAATTTGTTTTCCTTCTAAATTATTGTAAAATACCAGACTCTTTGGAACTTTCTGACAAACAAAATATTCTGAGATATTTCTGTTTTGACTTTTGTAGATGTTTTATTTTGAATCGTAGGTTATTTTTTAAAGATTGTTTACAAAGATAAAGGAAGCCCTCTGATGCTTATTGCTTGATTTCTTCAATAAAAATATTGATAAAAGTGCCATTTCTCTGAAACTTTTCAAGAACATCAAGCTAGTGTTTTCATTTGAAAACTGCTCTTTTGGAAAAAAATACGCCTAGCTCTTCTGTGACTGATCAATCTAGTCTTGAACTGTCAAACTACGTGGAAAATGTTTGAATTGGTATTGCTGGTGTCATGTCTATTCTTGCTGAGATGCAGACCACTTGGAGTTTGACTGAACTGTCACAGATCTGAATAGTGACCTCCACTAACAGGAGCAAGACTTGAATCTCAGTGCTTAGTAGCCTGATAATGTAAAAATGTTGTTGATATCCAGTGTGGTTTGAAACTAGAAGCATTTTGGATTTATCTGAGTTGTTGAAATGTTAGTTCAAATTCCATTAAAAAAATAAACTATGTCAAAACTTAAAACTCTCTAGTTGACTACAGTTTCCCCTCCCTTCTCCCCCTATCCTTGACTGTTGTTCTTCAAGCGGCATTTAAAAATGTCATTTGAGACCTCTATTCTGCATGGCGAATCCTTTTGTTTCATCCAAACACAACCCCCAATGGCATCACTAAAAATGAGAAAAATATGCAAAGATCAGAATTTTGCCCTCAGTTTTCACTGAAACTCTTCAGCAATGGCTTAGAAATGTATGCGGCCCCACTGCAATGTGAAAGAATTACACAAATGTGAGAACTTTGCCCTTAGAGCACAACGTACTACTAAGGCATATGTTAAAGGAGGCAAGATTTTCAGAAGCAGTCAGCACGGGGCTAACACAACTTTGCTGAAAGCAAAACAAGCAGGTTTCGCCATAATCTTTCATGTCCTTTCCAAATAGTACAATGTCAACATTGAAGCACACGGTATGAATATCTCCACATTTCGGTGACTCAGAGCTTATCTTTACATTCTAACGGTAATTTAGAACAAGCCTTCCAAAATTGCCATACATTTTCTTGAAGGGGAATAAGTTACAGATGATGTGTTATACGCTAGAGTATTCCCACGTGAAGCTAAATGATATTCTCCACGGCACCCAGTTATGCCAATTGCAGTTGGCCTTATCTTGAAAATGCAAGTTGCTTGCCAAGAGGCGTTCCTGATCATTCAAGTCTGGGCAAAATCTCTTATGATCTGGAGGGTGCAGGTTTGATTTATGTCTGAGATGCTCTTTCACACTCCATTACTCACACACTTTAATTGCACAACACTGCAGAAGCACATGTGTTGGAGGACGAGACTCATTTACTACATGGGCCAAAGGGGAAGCATCATATTTTCTGGATTGATGTTTAGTATTTGTGCAGTGAAAAGTATTGTATCAAAGCCAAGGAGCCAGCATGATTGTCAACTAGTGTCGTCTTTGGCCGGCTTTCTGTCAACTTCTGTAATTAGATATAAAATTGTGTTCTGGGTACACTCCATACTCCAAACACGTCAGCTCTACTAAATTAAGTACAATCCAGGAGGGAAATGAGGAGAGCCTCGATATTGTGGCAAGGTTTGAAATCAGATGTTGTAGCTAAAAGTCTTCATATTTTTACATTTATCTTTTAATTCATGAAGGATGAAAGTCAAATAACTCACAAGTTTCTGGGGACTGCTGAGTCAGTTTGAAAGTTACTGAATTATGTTCTTCAGTTTGGTGAATTAGTAGAGGTAGATTAATGGATCTGTAAGATCTTCAAAGACTGACTTCTAGCTGAGGCTAGCTTATTGCTGGTGTGCTGACTCAGCTAAAAGAAAGTTCCTGATTCGAGTCTCAGAGTTTGACGTTTAAATACACATTTTAAATAAATTCAGTTAAGAGTCCCTTGCTATCCTGTAATTCTAAACTAGCAATGCGAGAGCTCTAAATTAAAAAAAAAAAAAAGAGGGGGGGTGAACATATCTACTCCCTTTGCTATCTCAGATGCAGTCTTTCCAGCTTGTATTAGCCTACCCAGTTCCAGGTTGAGGGTAGTGCCTGTGTTCAAATATGCAACCTTAGAAACACCTAAATGAAGATCCTATTACGAATCAAAAGCAAAGGCAAGGCTTGTAAAATCTTGGAGCTCAAAACCATGAAATCAGGACAGTTCACCCTACTATAAAATTTTCCCTTCATTAATTGATGTGCTCTTTACTTCTACGAGTCCTATATTACAATCACCTTTCTTCCTTTCCAATTTACTGTTGTTAGTAATTGATACCACTATTTTTATTGCCATTAGTTCTCTACTAACCACTCTTAAACCTTAAAAAAAAAAAGTCAGAAGACTTTAGAAACAGAGGTTCAGCGAATGTAGTGGTATCTTAACTCGTTTGTTTTCCTGAGCCCCTCAAGTTTACTAAATAGGATTTTTTGTCATCTGAATGAGGATTCAGTATCTGCTGCAATGTGTGGACATAGATTGCTTTCATTTCTGAATTAAAAAAACAGAAAGAAAGGAAATGGAGAGAGAGAGAAAGAGAGAGAGGAATCCAAAAATGTTTGCTGCTAGATTATTTACAAGTAAATACACAAAACAAGTTGCCTTAAGGCTCTTAAAGAAGTATGGAAAAGTGATGTTATAACCGACAGCAATATTTCCAAAATTACTTTTTGAAAACATGGGGGATTGCAGAGAGAAGACAATGGAAAGGTGAGAGAGAATTGCAGAGAAAGACTGAGACATAGCTTTTATGTTTTAATAAGCCTCGCAAATCACATAATATCCTTTAAACAACGGTTACACCTTGGACTCCTGTTGAGCCTGCCTCACCGTTGATATTGCGAGCTTGACACCTCTTATCCCTTTATTAACCTCTCCATTTTATGATCTGTTAGTCATGGATGCACATCTGCTTCGCAGGCCATAACAATACCACCTGCCTAAGCATCTTAAAACCAAGGCGTCTAAGTACATAAGCGGGGCACGTGCTAGGCTGCAAAGGGGAGTGTGTTCTGGTGGCACAGCCAGCAGAGCAGCAAGAGTTTTAGCTGCTCATATGGTGCACACTCGCAGTTGGCTGGCATGGAGCTTCGGCTGAATAGTGAGAAACTCTCAGGTTCAAACGGTTGCAAATTATTTAACAGGAATAGGGGTGTGAATTTGTTATGTGATCATGTAATGCAAGAGCCTCTCACGATACATATGTGCAAGCCACAGGGTCAAGGTTGTGAACACTAAGCCTGAATCTCTGTGCTTGCATGCAGCAGCACAATGCTAAAGCTTTCCTCTCAGTAAAAATAAACTCAGAAAAAGTTCAGATGAGTTCTCTTATTTAAAGATCAGTGAAAATAGCTGTGGTATCCTGAATACTCCAGCAATCAACTCGTACTGCGAAGGAACGACTTCAAGTTTTGAATCCATTTCAAATACTCTATCCTTACTCTCCTTTTCAAGTATTCTGAAAAAGCTGGTCAGGGCTCAGATATTGTTTTTTTTTTTTTTTTTTTTTTTTTTTTTTTTTTTTTTTTTTGCCAAGGGATAGTTCTAGGAAATAACTGTTAGGCAGCCATGCACTGGAAAGAGCTTATCCATTTCCCTTTGATTTATTTGTCAACATAGCAGAGGCATCCCCTGAACTAGCATTCTGGCTCTTCTTGTGTGTGGTAGTTTGAATTAACATCATGAACATGAGGAAAGTTTCTCAAAATACTGCTTTTTGCAGACAGAAGTATTGATGCAAGACTATTCAATAGGGGCAGACGTGTTGTACTGCTGAACACGCTCCTCCAGTGGGGGTTGTGTTTCACCAGAATGCAAGCCCTGTGCTGTGCCCATGGTCTGTAGTGGTGTAACTGGTGAGACACGTCCGTGTTCATGGCTGAAGTGGGAGAAAGAGGACAATGATCTTATGACCCCTGGCTGCCTCCAAGATAACAGAAGATGCTGTTCTCAGTGGCAATGCTCTCAGCACTGAGGTGACTGCTCTCTCCTTGGGGTGATTACTCTCTCCTTGCCTACAGTGCGAGCTCTACCAACAGTGACAGCCTGGAGACCGGGGAGGGGGTGTTCTGGTATCACCCTCCCTGGCGAACCAGAGCAGTCTGGCACGGGCGCTGCTATCTGAGTGTCTGTTGGCTCCATACAAGCGCTCCAGCAGTTCCCCTCAACAGCTGCTACGTGTCTCCGTATGCCTCCTTCCCCAGCATACGTAGTGCTGTACATGACCCCAGGGATAAAATTTTGTTATACAGAAATTTTGAGGTTTGTATTCTCTGGTACGTAAAATCAGGATGCTTTTTAATAAGATCATGGGTTTGTTCCAGATATTTGTTGGGGAAGGAGATGTAGAAGAAGGCTGTCCAGCAGTGACTTCTTGAATGGTTCTTAGTGAAAACATTACTGCCCTGTCACCAACAAAACACTTCATTTGGCTTCTGTCTTTGCTAGGAAATCCCTGACTTGACTTTAATTACTAAAACACATTGAATAAAATCCTGATCTTTCCTAAAGCTGTTAGCAGCATTCCCCGGGACTCTGCCGTGGCCAGGATTTCACCTACTCGCTCACACTCCTACTTCGGCCTCCTGAAGCTGCTCATTTCAGACCACGTCATGGCTGCTGACTCTGCTTTCATGCAGTTCCTGCGGAATACAAGGACATTTCAGGAAATGTCATCTTCCAAAAGGTGCTTTCCCCTGTCCTAACTATCACTTAAGAACTGTTTGGGAGTGTGTGCATAATATGCATAATATGCTTGATATTAGCACCTGTTTTTATAACACTCCAGTTAAATGCTAGAGGCCAAGACTGCTGTGTCTTATTCAAAATATTACTTGCCCTCAAAACAGACTGTTTCCCAGAAAATATTGGAGAAGAAAAATTCCCAAAAGAGGTCAACCTCTTTAATCTACTGGGTGACTGCTCATGAAAAATCACCGACTGCACCTCTAAGCTGAAATTAGCTATGTTTAAAATGGCACTAATTGGAATAATTGAAACTGTAAACCTAAAGGAAAGAGAGTTTGACAAAATATCTTAATCAAGAAAGGAAATCATTAAATTAATTTAATATTCTAATGCACTTAATTAATTATACAAAAGGTCATTAATTCAATTCTAAATTAAGTCAGTAGTGGCAGATACTGTGTTTTTAGGTCTTACTCTGGTGAGAACTTATAGGTCTCTGTGTCAATGAATTTAATGATCTCTACCCAGTTCTTCATACTGAGATATATAAACAAACAAACAAAAACCAAAGCAGTACAAAAATAAAGAAAAGCACATACCTTGTTTGCACCAAACAGTGAAGTCAAGCAAGGACAGGTGTCCAGTGGTTCCTGGATTTGCAAGCAGAAAGGAGAGTAATAATCATGATTCTTGTGCAGCACAAGATGCATCATTTTACCTAGTAATTCCTCTGCGGAGCTTGCCATGTCCAGATGGACTAAGTACACATTTTGCTCATCATAACTTGCATTTCAAATTCTGACAATTTCATTACAACCCTAGTAAAATTGTTCCAGTAACAAGGAACATTACAGTTTGTCCTGTATTCTAGTCTCTGATTGTTGTATTATGTTGTTCATTGAAATGCCTTATAATTAAAATGTATTTTATTAATCTAAATATAAATTATGTTGATAATTATGGACAATAATAATAACATAATAGGCTTTCCCATTATTAAATTGGATATGCATCTCCTTCTTAACATTATTTCTGTACTAATTTGTACTGAAAGAAGCTTCATCGTTCCATACTTGTTGTCTAAGTAAAGGACATATATGATTTATTAATGAGATTGTTTATCTGCTAACATTTTCCAGCTGTTAAATATTAGAAATTCAGAAAAAAAAAGCTTACTGTCCATATATTAATACTTTTTAAAGGTATATATTTTAAAATATCTTTTTGTATTTTTACTTTTTATGCGTGCTAGGTAGAAATCCAGAAGATATTTATCTCTTACTAAAAAAAAAAGAACATGAGTAATAGACACTCATGAGCATATGAATAACGGAAATGTTGCATGCTCCCATTGACAAATATCTTTTAGTTCACAGTTAGAAATGGTGCATGTAAATGGTACATTTACTGAAAACTAAATGATCTGTTATATGTGACTTTGATTTTTATTTTGCATTTTTCAAGTGAAATGTAGTGATTAGAAAAATAGTGACCTTGAGCAAACCTTACCACAACGTGAAAATAACTCTTCCAATCCAAGGAATACTTTTAAGAAGCTACTGTACCTCCACAGGTGAAAATAAACTGATATTTTTGGTGTGCGTCCATCACAATGTGTTCCTTTTCTCTGTCTGACTAGGTTTGCCCTAGTCTTGTAATTAAAAATGGCACACAGCAAATACAACAAATTTGTCAAAAAGTTCAGCAGCAAGGATAAGATTTGTTGATATTTCATCTCAAGCACATAATGCTTGAGATGTCTGTCATTTTAAATACAGGTATTTGTGGTTAACATTCACCTGGAGTGAGGGGGAAATATCATCAGTTCTTTTTTTCCTCCGAGGAAACTTTCACTGATTTCTTGATGGGATAAATACATCTGCCTGCAAACATCAGTTAGAGAGTACTTGTAATTCAGGAAGAAACACTTGTTATTGTCCATGTTAAAGCATTAAAATTATAACCTTTTACACTGTTGGTAGGATTTGTGGGCAAAAGAGAGAGATTTAGCTGTTGAGCTTCTGGTGGAAACACTTTGTAAGAAAATAAGTGACTTTTCTTTCTATTTCTCTCTCCGTCTCCCTCTCTTCTCCCCTCTCCTTTTTTAAAGCTATACAGTTATGTTATGTCCCTGAGAGCTGTAGTCCAACCCACAAACTTTAACAGTACTTTAGAAGTGGAGCAATATCCAAGAGAATATTTAGGTAACTGGTATCTGAGGCAGTGATAGCTGAGTTCCCATTTCTGCTTCAAGAGCTAAAATATATGAAAGTTGGGGAGCAGGGACCAAGGTTCAGGTTTCCACTTTATCCAATAACTGTCCTAATCACTGGGTTTAGATGAAGATAATCCCTTTTGTTCACTGAATCAGATGTCTTTTTTCAGAAGCAAAAGAAAGAAAACGTTCTTACGTCCAACAGTCACATGATTTTATGCTGGGAGGTGAGAATTTGAAATTCATTAAAGTTGTGAGAAGATGAGCTTTGAACTCAGTCTTTTGATTCCTCCTTGAGTTCTCTGGGCAGTGAGATAATGTACAGAAGAAATTACATTGCTCATTTAGAAATGGACAGCTCGGGGGCCCTGCTCCAGGAGACAAATCCCAACTTTGAACATTAGCTGGATGTAATTACATCCTATATAATACATGTCTATGTTCTTTATCAGGAACATAAGCTCCTAGGCTCCTGAGGAGGACCGGGGATCGGCTGCTCTTTTTCTAAACAGTTCTTACTGTCTACTCCAGTCGGTGCCTGAGGAGCACAGTACATGGAACCGGAATGCCTAACCAGCAGCCGGCGGACTCCACACGGTGGGCAAACACCTAGAAGTTAAGAAAGTTAAGCGTCATTACTGAGTGTAATGATATCTAAGTTCCTTTGCAGACTTCACTATGAGATTCTGGTTTTAACTTCTAAAAACTAGGTATCTAGTTTAACCTGATCATCTAGAGCTCCTTCTATGGAAAGCCAGTGGAAACAAATAGACAATTCCAGAGGCAGAGTCACCTTATTCCAACACAACTGTGCAATGCAGGCACTTCTTTTGGGCAATTTCTCCAACTTATACAGACCCTCCCCTTTTAAAAAAGAAAAAATAAAAAATAAAAAAAAAAGATATGAAGTGTTTTCCCTTACAAGGAAAAATCTCTTTCTGTTCACTAGTGAGGGAGCATAGATGACTAATTTAGATTAAATGTGTAACTTTCAAATAGGTGGAACTGGTTCAGTGAATCACAACCTGTGTGAGTTACTTTGCCATCTGTAAAATTACAGCTGTTCTCTCCCTCACCAGGAGAGTGTAAGGCTAAATACATTAAAGACTGAGAAATGCTCAAAAATGGAGCTTTTGTAAGTATGATCTATGAACACAGAAGTCAGCGGGAATTTTGCTATTGATTTCAGTTATGCTAGGATTTAACCTATATGGTTTAACTTATATTTGGAGGAAGTTTCTATTGTTTTTTTTTTCAATGTCCTAATACTCATAGAATAAGTAAAAGTCAGTATAAGATAGCTCAGAAATCCAGGCTTTCTTATTATGAACTGCTTACAAAAGACAATAATAGGGCTCTGAACTGCAAGGAAGGCTTAAATAATCTCTTGACCATATCCCCAGTATTATGTTTTATAACATTTCTAAGTATGATCACTTCTGCAGATGCTGGTTGCTAAGATTCTGGCATGGGTACTTCAGCTATCTAGAGATGCATGGATGTATATAGCACATTATTCCACTGGATGTCAGCTATTGAGCCACTGTATATATATATGTATGCATGTATACACACGCACACACATACATACATACATATATATGTGTAAGGATGTGTATGTGTGTGTGTGTGTACAGCTAAAGAACCATTATATTAGCCTTTATATGGAGTGTGATAAATTCACAGAATATTTTGTCTTGGTAATCTCAAGACGGTAACAGTCTTCAAACCATTCTTATTCTTCCCTAAGTAGTAAAGATGTAGATCAGACACAATTATGCTCTGCCTAGTGTCATCGAATGCTGAAGCAATCCCCAGTTCCTACAGCGGAGTGTACGCCCAGTTTGGGATCAGTTAGAGTACACCAACCTTTCTCCCTTATTTTACATCTAGGCTAGTGAATAAGCCAAAAAACCTCTACGGTGTACCCTAAAAAGATGGTTGTCCAGTGGAGCAGAGACACAGTGTTTTGTGCCAGAAGCTGTTTTCTCTCTTAAATAAAAGTCAAACATCAGCAGACGATTCATCGTGGTTGCCATTATCCTGACAAATGATGATATCTTCTCAAAGAAGATTTTTGTCAAACTGTTCCTCCAGAGTTTCAGGAGAACTTGGACACCAATATGGGTATCTAATAAGTGATAGATCATATATTAAAAAATAAAATAAAATAAAACAAAACAAAACAAACAAAAAACCCCAGCTTTTCATGTAGATTTAGATCTACATTCAAGTGTATAAAACCAGATTCTGCCAAGCATTAGGAGTATCCTAGCCAACTAGTTCTTTCTAGGCAATCATACTGTTGGATCATTGCACTTGTAGGATGACAACTTGGCAAGAATATGTGTTAAAAGACTTGAGTATATTAATAAAGGATAAGGTTTAAAATGTCTGGTGGAATCACATAATAGTATGTGACTATTCTATACAAAAATGATCAGAAAAGCAAAATGTTCCTTCTATCTAGAAATATTTCCCAAAGGACATTGTGATATAATAATGCTCGACTTGCATGAAAAGGAAAAGAAATATATATATATATGTATTTAAATACATAGAAATTACACTTCTCCCTAAAAAACTCAGCAGAATTTAAAAGACAAACTTCCCTCCTTTTGGAGTTCCAGAAAAAATAATTCCTGACAATGAGCTACAGTTTGCCAGCTCTGACCTCCAAACATTTGGATGTCACGTATTTTCAAGCCCTCACAATCCACAAGAGAAAGGCTGGCAAAGAGAGAAGTGTGGGTTGCTAAGGGAATTATATAGCAAAAAAAAAAAAAAAAAAAAAAAGAAGACCACATGCTAACTCTGCGGGTGAGAGGGTAACCCCTAACTCGCATGCTGGAGTAAAACCAAATTTCAGCTACTTATGGGTCAACAGAACAGAATAACACTGGCAGCTTTAGAGAAAAATCTCTGGTGCTTGTCCGGATGTGAAGCAGAAAGAGTACTAATTTAAGCCCTGAAAGGCTTTTCTCTCCAACCTCTTCTTTAACATTGCAATAAGTCCAAATCTTATCCAAGCTGAAAGATGATTTTTCTCAAAAAATACGCAGTTTTTGAGAATGATGGTTGGTGTCACCACACTGTAAATCCCTACATACAGCTCAGGAAAGTATTAAACAGAATTGAGATGTTCAAGCCAAGCCCATTTGCCTAGAGTCTTGATAAGTTTCTTGCTCGGCATTAGATTAAAATAGATCTTTCTGTAATTGCTGGTGCCTGTCGTATGAAAATGTTTGGTTCCCCTGCTATATTTTGCAGGACATTCCTGTTTTCTGACACATAACACTTAACACCATTCAACGCCAGGGAAACGATTTGCATTTTGGTCATTCACAGAGTTCAAGTGTGAGGCATAGGGACATTCCCATAGTGTTTAGTTTCAGTATATGCAGGAATAAACGCTAAAAAGGCCATGACTTATAATTTCTTTCAAATTATTATTTTTTTTTCTTAAATGCAGTCAGATTAACCTAACTGAATTTTTATGCAAATATCTGTCAGTGACATGAGAAAAAACAAGTCTTTACTATCTGGTAGCCAACCATACATGTTGCTTAATAATAAAAAATATGATTTCTGAGTTTGGCCCAGGAATAAAAGACATATGGAGTCTGTGGGCTTAAACTTCAGTGTTACTGGTTCTGAAAAGAGTGAACAACTGACTGAGGTCCCATTTGGAAGCTCTTATCTTTCTCCTCTGCCAAAAATGTTGTCATAAGAGGGCACCCTTTCCATTAAAGGAACAAGACAGAAGTATTGCAGTTGAATTGTTTTATGTGTCATTTTAGTTGCTTCAGTGTCATATTCCCACAAACTAACTTTTACTACAGTAGTCGTCTTCCTCCTGTAATCCTATAATGCTTTCATTATTTAAAGTAGGTTCAGATAACTTTTCCATTAATCTAAAAAATGGAGTCACAATAGGTAGATCTGTATAAAATAATAATGCACAGTAGCTCAGCGAAGAGGAATACAGCCCTTTCTTTACTTAGTAGAAAATTGTTTTAAAAACCGCCTAGTTCACATCAAAATGTCTTCCACAAAATTGATCCATTCTACTTTCTAAATTACACAGAACTAAGTTTTTTTTATTTTTTTATTTTATTTTTTTAAGAAGTGTCCAAGCTACTCACACAGAATGTTTTATAATGGTGATCAAATTTGATGCCCAGAAAAAGCTGTGGGAATTGAGACCCATGAAATCTTGTTTCAACTGCTTTTATATCTGCTGTCGGAGATGGATATTATTCTCAAAAGGAGAAGGGCGTTACTTTGGCTTCTGGTGTATTGCAGATCCCTCCCTTGTGTGCTTGTCTCAGGAGAAACAGAAATAATTGTGTAGTTTAGCCCTCAGCTAGTGATCAAGAAAACTATTTATTGGTCATCACTCTGCCCTCGGAAACACTACAGCCTGAGAGCCCATAAAACCAGGAAAGCGTTTCACAAAGCGGGAAAAAAGAAGGGCAGTTATCTGCCCCAAACCCCTTATTATTGTGCTTTTTAATAATTAAGTAGATTGTTGGAGCTTTTAGTTACTTTCCTGTAGCACTTTGCCTGCACTCCAGAGGAGGGAAGTAAAGGTAATAATTCAACAATTTCAGGTGAGGAAAAAGATATTTAGCTAGGAACAGATGGGCCTTAGATGAGTCTTATAGAAAGCTCAGGTGTTCATCAGTAACTAGCAATCAGAACTTGCAATGAGGGAGAAGAATAAATATTTAAAGACAAGACATGCAACAGCTTGCTGCAGTATTTAGGGCTTGTGATGCAAGCAGAACACTTTTTTCCCCCCAGAAAAGTAGGCCAGTGAACTTGTGAAGGCTATTCCTGGAATGTGTATGCTCTTTTCTCTGAGGAAGAATCTGACTCATATATTTCAATTTTTAATGGCTAGCGATAAAAAGAAATGATCTAAGTCTTCTGATCATTTTATTTCAGAACCAAGTATACCATAAAGAGTGCTAGTAATTTTTTATGTTCAAATAGTTGTTTTAGAGTGTTTATTTTTGCTTATTGCATACCAATCCTCTTCTACAGTGGCTGCATGGAACTTTCTTGCTATTAGTTCTCATCTTGGAATTGACATCGGACAACTTTTGTAACTCTTGGCAAAGAGTGGTAAAAGTAAAATTGCTTCCAAAGTCTTTATCTAAAAGTGTGCTATAGATATCTATTAGCAGTGATTGCATAGCTTCCATGTCTATCACTTATATTAGCTTGCTGCCAGAAACTCCAAATGAAGATTGGATTGTAGAAAGGTAACAGTTAAATTCTTTTCCCTAGCAAACATTCTGGGAACTGCGTGCAGGATTTGTCTTCAAACCTGGGAATGTTTACATGTTAAAAAAGCACTGATCAAATTAATCTGCGGTCACTGTCAATAGGACTTAGAGCAATAGTCACCGCGCGAACCCGGACAAAGGAAGCGGTCAGATAACCCTGAAACAAGCTGCCTAGCCCAGATGGGTGGTCTTGCAGGTTGTCACTTGCTTTGCTCCGTCTGTTTACAGCACTGAGGTATTTTTTTCCATTAGAGCTGGCCTTCAGATGCTGGGCTGATTGGTATGTTTTCTTAGTTTTGTGTCCATTCAGTATGTTTTAAATATTGACTCTGCAGCTAGAATCCTCTGTTACTGAGACCCAAATTGCTTGAATCAATAAAGAATATTCCTGTTGCCAGGCTAATAGAATCTGGATGTTTATGACAACCCTTTTATTTTCATTTCTAGGGCTACTACTATGTACAATCAATTTTCTTATGAAGAACTTAATTTTTAAGATATCTGTTCAATCATGTCATCCTTTTATTTCCTTTGGAAGCCCCCCCCACACACACATACACCCCAAAATAACTCCTCTTACCCCTCTTTTTGTTCATCTAGGTTTCATTCTGCTACAGATTTAGTGGAGATTTTGGAAGAAAAAAAAGAGACTCCAGGTTGCATCCAGGATAGACAGTAGTTTAGCACAGGCATATCAGAACCTTGAGTCTTAATCGTCCACATTCTTGCTTCAAATAATACGCTGTCATTTTGTAAAACTAATCTTGGTCGAACAGAGGTTGCATTTTAGGTTGGCTGCACCCCAGATTGCCCACGTTCCACAGTGCCAGTTTTGGAGTCAGTGATCATCTTTTTTTGCCTTCTGCATATGTGCACACACACATTCACTCACCTAATACCACATCCAGAAGAGAACCTCTCCAGCTTAGACTCCCAAATATTTCCATTAGGAGTTAGAAAATGTGCCATTTGTGCAATATGAAAATTCAGTGTATGTGTTGAAATATTGTTTAATGAGATAAAATATAAACTGAAGCTCTGAGTGGTCCCTGGATATCGGCAGATATTGTATAATACCATAATTATAATGTATACAGATGATCCGTATATACTTACAAATTAAACACAGAACCATATGTCTAAGAAAAGAAGCAAAAGTTCACTGCACTGGAAGAGAAATCAGGCAAGGAAAATATGACAAATCTGGATTTCAATTTTGTGATGTTTTTTAAGTGGATGTTTAATAGTAACTATACTTCACTTAAGAGACTAGTGTAGATATTTGTTTTCTACATAATTGTATTGCTTCTACATATGAACCATGAATTATATTACATAAAGATCGCTTATGAATCTCCCATTATGCAAAGGAAGAAATTGCAAAATAAAAAAATTAATATTAGTATATATAATAATATATCATAATTGTAACAATAATTATTAAAATATCATTCATTCTGAAAAGCTGACCAAAAAAATTAGATATTGCTGTTAATAATGGAGTTTAAAACTCTTCCAGACTACTATAGAAAGTAGAGGGAACTTAAGATTGCTTGGCTTGCATTCTGGAAAAACACCAGTTACAGAGTGAGAGGAAAGGAGGAGGCAAAATTTTTCAAACTAAGTTTTAACAACTAAAAATTATTTTTGTGTAGCCAATTATTTCTACTAAAAAAACACAGCTTTCAAAAATTTCAGCCTGTGTTCAGCAGTCTTTTGTCAAATCTAGTAGCAAAATTTCTCATTTATTGAAAAATTAGTACATTTTAAGCATTTTCCTCACTTTAAAGTGTTAAAAATTGTTAAAAATGTCAAATTAAAAATAGATTCTTCTTGATATCTGCAAATACAAATGAAGACAACTTTAAAGGTCTAGTAAACATTTTCAAAGATTTTTTTTTTAATAGTTTTCTGAGGGGAAAAAAGTTAGAGATCTACACAAGGGCATGCAATATCAAGCAGGAGGCTACACTGAAAGTTTAGAAAAAGACAGAAAGAAAGAACCTAGACAAGCTATTTATAATAGTTCGAATGTTGGACTGAAGCCTTAGTTTGGGTGTTTTGTCTGAATCAGTTCACTTGTCACTGACTCATTTCCTTATAGTGAACAAATGAATACATTTGCCTTTGAGTAGGGGTCCAGTCAATATGTGATCATTCTTGTTGATAAATGGACTCTTAAAACTTAAGTGAAAAAGTCATAAGTAAGAGCTGAGTGTTTGAGAATTCAAATAAATAATTTGTCAGGAAACTGTAACCATCTGTCAGTCCCTTGCACTGTTAGGGTGTTTTTTTCCGTTCTTTTCTTTTCTTTCCCCCCCTTTTTTTTTCCTCCCTGCAGCGACTAGGGAAGATGACCAAACTGCCAAAACAAAATAAAGAACATACATACCTTTTGGGCTCTTGACCAAAAAAAGTGAGAATATGATCAGCCACATAAAGGAGAAGTTAAGATTGTACTGAGATTAGCTAGTTTGCATAAATGAATCACAGATTTACACTGTAAAATAGAGGTCAAAAGTACATTCCTCAGTTACTGCATGTCCACAACTAGTTTCAGATAGCAGGAAACTTATTCGCCAGCTTTACTGCGTGGTCGGCTTTGAAAGAGCTGACCTAAAGATAGCTGTTTGATGTGAAGCAGCTAATTCAAAATATTGGCATCTGACTAAAAAAATGACCTGAATTTCCAAGGTGTAGAGTTGCACAAGAAACTACATAAACCCAGCTCTGTCTTTGGACCATAGATGCCACCTCTTGCTTTGGAAAGTCCCCGCCAGCTCCTGACGGGCTGAGACTGTTTCTCTGCTTTGCTGCTCACAGAAATGTCAAAACCGGTCTGAGATGTAAACAGTCACCATAGGCCAACTCAGCCTTAACAGAGCTAATTCAAATACCAGAAGCAGCGTAATCTCTGAGGAACAGGATGCAGTAGTCTGCAGAAGCTTTCCTCCGGCAAATAGGCTGCTGCTGATACCCGCGGCAGGAGCCATCCGATCTGCTGCGAGCGTCGACATTTCCTCCTCAGCCACACGTCCGAGGGTCACTCCGCTGTCTGAGGAGAGAAACGGGCACTTTCAGGGGCCAAGCCATCTGCCTTAATCCAGACGTCTATTTTAAGAAGAATTCCAGGTTACGAACTCAGGGAAACGTTCTCTCAAAGCCTACTCTGCACGTAGATCTACGCGTAGATTCACCGAGGTGGCAACCAGCCCACAGCACATTGAGATATCTAAGAAAAGTGCTTTAAAAGCGCTAATTGCACTTAATCTATGGTGCAGTTAGAAGTTTCATGTCTTAAACCAAGGTTGTGGTGGGTTTGCTATCTTTCTGCTTGAATTGCTCTTTTTCTTTTTCTTTTCCCAGCAGTCGGACCCATGAAGGAGCCAGGAGCTGGATATTTCCCCAGCAATGTGACAGCTGGCCAGTTAAAAAGATTCAGAGTTGTCAGGCAAGATAATAATTATGGTGTTTCTGTGTAATTAAGACTAATGTGGCCTCTTCTGCTTGGCATACACTCTGCCTCCCTGAATAAGTATGAAGCTGCCATTTCCGATACTGCCAACCTCAAGCACTCTAAAATCTTCTCAATAATCATAAAACTATTTTAGATTTTCTCCATTTATAAATCTTTTCAGAAATAAAATAAAGAGTTTTTAAAGGAGTTTTTGAAGGTATATAAAATTTTATTGTTGCTGTTATCTGCTTTTGAGCCTTTGGCATTTGCTTCTGATTAGTGAGGAGAGAAAGTTGCCTCTTCCTCCTCCTTCTCCTCCTCCATTTCCTCTTAAGTGAAGAGTGAGATTCTTACACATCCCCCAGTTTTGGGAGCAGCCATCTTAAGCAGCTAACAATTATAACGAGAAATGAAGTAAAACTGTACAAACTGGCAAGACTGTATCCCTAATATGACAAGATTGTTTAAAGAAACCACACAAAACTTTAATTTTCTGAAATCCCAGCTTTGCTGTGAATGATTTGAGAATGCTAATGTAAATTATGTACAGAACTTCCCTATGATCCATCTGTTAAAATATCTTCAGCACATTCTTAATGTTCATTAGGAAGCCATAAATAGAATGAATAACACAGACCCAGCTATTTAGCTTAGAACATTTTTAGTAAAATATTTATTCTAATTGTCTCCTCTAGCTTGTTGAAGTAATGTAGGTATTTGAAGATACAGGAATAATGCATTGCCGATTCTCTGCCAGTTAGACCATTAAGATTTTCAAAAGCATGTTGTAAGATAATATATGGCTCAAGAAAGTGGCTAACTGCGTGCAAAATGCAAGCTCTCTTTTAGGAAGTTGGTATCTGAACTGGCCACAATTTTATTTTGAAGTATTTCAATATAAAGACAAGAGGCTTTCTTGCTTTCTTTCCTCTTACCTTTAGGGTATAACATCTGAGAAAGATCATATTATATCTATTTAATTTATATTCTAGATCTGAGATCATTGTATATGGGCATCACTGATCCCATAAATAATGACTTCACTTTCAAAAGTGCCATTTCCAAACATTGACAAAACTATTATTTTTTCATGATCTGTTATCCTGATGAAATATCTCCCAGCCCTGGCCTCAGACCCATGCACACGAAAATGTTTTAAATATCTAAGCCAGCTAAAAAAATAAATATAAGGAAAGAGACAAATAGTTTGTAGAGAGCTATGAGGAATAATTCCTAGTTTTGACTCAAGGCAATATCTAAGCAGCCTAAAAAACAATAAAACACAAAACATTGTATGATAGAGTAACTATTTGATGCTTACCTTATGTGCCAGACACATTGAAGTAACTCTATAGAAACCACATTAATTTACCTGTAGATAATATATTTAAGATGTATTCATGGATTTTATGACAAAAAAAAAGTAGAAGTACTGCATTGAGATATCTGAATTAAATTTTTGACTTTGCCTCAAGCATCATGCAATACAAGGCTGTTACAGGAAATATAGCGTATTAGGAAAGCAGTGTCATTCCCCAGCTGTGTTTCTCCTGGCGGTCCAAGGTCGACGTGGCAGTGGTGCGCAGACCGCCGGCAGGCACTGCCCAGCCCGGCGCGGGGCCAACGCCTCCTTTCGTGGCTCTCCACCGGTCTGTCCTGGTGGTCCCATGAGGTGGTGAGCAAATCCAGAGCCACGGCCACGCTTTACAACTGCGTTAGCGACATCTCTGCGTTTCCTCTCTCAGCATTTAACAACATGTCCTTGTTTTAGTTTTGTTTGTGTTGCCTTTTGACTTTACTAGAAAGGAACAGAACAGATTTCTGCTTTGTTTTGCATCGGGCCTTTGGGTGCTAAGTTTTTTCATGCTGCCAAACTAAGAGATAAAATCAGTTCTGGGACAACTGAATATGGTTTATTTTCTTCATATTATGACCACCCAAAAATAGCAGGACAAAATTCTGCTGAATCACTGGAAAAAAATTCTATAAGCCATGGCCTACAAATAGTCATGTGATTGTGAATTTATATTTGCACCTTTTTTTTTGTTTTTTGTATTAATGTCCGAAGAATGCAAATTTATTTTTTTGAGCATAGCCAGATTCCACCGCATCCACATGGAGACGTATAATCATTTCCAGTTTTGTTCGACTACACTAAAAATTTTCCCCTAGTAATTGGAGATGAGCTAACCTAAATGGCAATAACTTGAACCGATTTATTCATTTTCCCTCAGGCAGCATCTAAAAGGTTCCATGGTGAATATTTTTCAACATTCAAATCTCCTACCTGGAGAAATCATTAACCTTCTCCTCTGTGCTGTTGAACATCTCTACAAACCTTGTCCTGCAGTACAGACTAATATATCAGTAGTGATCGTCCCTGGCAATTAGAGCTTAGCTCAGCTGTATATCAGGCAGAACGTGGATCACCCCCACCTTGCTCAGGGCCAAAGTGAAGCAGCAACATGGGGTTTTGTGTGTGTGTGTGTGTTTTAAGAAGAAAAAAAGTGGAGAAAGAGAAAGGACAGGTCAAGAAGAACAGAGCACTCAGAAGAGAACGCTCTCGCTGGGCTCCCCCTTCCGCCGGGAGCGCTGCCTTGCGATGAGGTCGGTGGCAGCACTGGAGTCCTCTCCAGCTCCTCGGTGCCACCGAATGCCTGAAAAAGGCAATCTGCGTCCGCATGGGCCGGGACACCGCCGCCGCTGTCAGAGCAGGCCCCCGCCCGGGCTGCCGCAGAAATCCGTCGCTCTCAGACTTGCCCGAAGCAGCGCCCCGTGCCCAGGGACGCTGAGGGAAGGGAGGAATGAACTTCACGAACGGAGAAGAGGCACAGTGTGTTTGGGGCACGACACCGGGCCTGCTTAGCGACGCGCTGCCGCGAGCGCGCTGCTGCCGCGAGCGCGCTGCTGCCATCTCGCCCCGCGCCGGCCGCACGGTCACTGCAGGGTGAACTCAGGGCCGCTGCCACGGCGTTTCGGCGCGGGGCTCTTCACGGACGAGTGCTTACTTGTTCTTTCTTGTTGTTGTTCTAATTACTACGGATTTCACAGACAATAAATCGATTTTAAAGTTACTAAGGCTATGTTTAATCCTTTACCAAAGTAGAAACTGTCCTCTCTTGCGGAAGGAGAGAAGGGGGAGACTTGGGGACTGTCCTGAGGGACGTAAGGAGACATCTCCAGGGTGGAGGGGACATCGTTCCAAGCAGTGTGACTTTATGGCGTAGCACCCAGCCTTGCTGCAGGACACTCATTCATGGCTGGTTTCCTTCAGTCCTCGGTTTGCTTCTCATCTCAGTCTTCCCCCACAGCTTAATATCTCTGAATATATATGTATATGAATACATATATGAAAACCCACGAGCAAGGTGAGTGCTGGAAGTGGACCAGGACAGCATACATGCGGGATGGCCATAGTTGGAAGTAATTCACTGCTAAGAAAAACTGCCTAAAACACAAGGTCAGAAAGATTGTTTTTTCACCTCCCCCCCGCCCCAAGCTTTAACTCAAGCTCACAAACTGAAAAAGTAAAGCCAAATAAATGAATCAAACTGTGCTCTACAGACTCAGAAGACAGGAAGACAGGAAATAAGAGAGAGAGAGATTTATTGCTTTTAATTTTTAAATCTTGGGAGGCTCTCAAAAACTATGCTGATGGGACCATATAAGTAGCTAGATAGAGACAGTAAATATCAAGACAAGTAATGATGAATCTCACTCATATTTTTATTGGGACAAATCCTGAGTTTATATAGTTGAATCTCATGCCAAAAATTTCCAAATTGACTGCGTAAAAAGAAGTACCTGTATCCACATGGGAATTAGTGAGAACCATGAACGTTCAGCTCCTCTGAAAATTGCTTTCACATAGGTACAATTTATAGGCCTACCTTCAGAAGCAGAGCTTTGAAAAATCTGGCCAGGTTTCCTACCTATTTATTGTTTCCTGGGCCAAGAAGAATGATGAAATTAGTTGTTTTTTATTATTGTTTCCATATGCAATATATTTATAAGAATATTTATTCAAGGAATGTTACAGAAATTCCATGCCTTGTTTCCTTTGTGAAAGATACCTTCCTCATAAGAAACGTATTATGCTTGGTCAAATATTTCTCTCCATGGGAGGATTAGATCCATAGAACTATGGGGTTCTCATTTATCAGAAGCACTTAATTTATCACCTGGGTTTTATTAAAAAAAGAAGGAGATCTATTCTGCTTGGACAGCCACCGTATACTGGATTTAGGAGATTAAGGTTTACTCTAGAAAAGTGTTATTGTGAGATATGATATGAATAGCATGACATCATTTCTGGCAATACAGTATCAGTGAATGAAAGCAAAAAACTCAAAACATGCAGACAGCTTTCCTAAAAATGAAAGATTTCTATAGCCTTTTCAGAATTTACAATGTTTTAAGGTTGAGTATGTCATGTGCTAGTCTAGAAATCAGAATAGACAAAACAGCAATAAATTTTTCAGAGGACATTATTTGAGAATATATTGATGTTTCTAAGTATGGGAGAAAGTGGAATTTAGAGTCGACTAATGAGCCAGTGGTCTTGGATATATTTTCTTACTTATCAGAAAGTAAAATTTCCAACTTTTACTTTGTATCTTTGAATAGATATAGTACTTAAATCTCAAAAAAATAACCAGTTATATACTTTATTTGGACCAATTAAACAAATTTATTCTAATTTACATGACATCATGAGAGCATATATTTACCCAGAGGTAGTTAATTGTAATCAAGTTCTCCTCTAAAAAATCTTATCAAATAGTTTAGCTCAATATATTCTATAAATTAATTTGATGTACTAGATAAGTATGAACTCTTATAACAAAGTTTATTTAGTTGTACATGATTTTCTTTTAGTTAACATAGATTTTATTTATTTCTATCTTTGCTATTAGGATTTTTGTGACATATTTTTCTTATCTTTAAAATAATTTTGTATCATTCCAGAAACAAATGCCAAGATATTAATTGGCTTGTTAACTGGTCTTAAATGCTTTGGATTTATGGGCTTCAGAAACAAGAATGTCACTGGGTGATCTTAAGAATAGAAACAGTGAATTCATATAAGGAAAATTAAAGTGTATTTTTTTCTGAGTTTTTGGACTGGAGCTACACAAGTAACATTGTACCCCTGAAAGAGCTGAGAGGTATCACACAGGTTCCAGTCACTGTGCTAGGAGCTGCAGTAGGCATGGCAAAAGATATTTAGTACCCCAAAGTTTTCACCAGAAGACTAAGATGTGAGACCTGGTATTTGCAATCTCGTTCGCAGACCGGTTCTGTAGATTTCTCTGTTCGGTGTCCTAATGACTAGATCGTGTTGCGCATACTACGTATCAAAGCACTGAGTTTTATTTGCTCATTGTCTACTGTCATATCAATTCGCACGATGGTCATAGATTTTACTCCAGATTTAGCTATACATGTCTCTAGCAAAGTCCTTAAACAAGTCCTTTTAAGCTACTGCAGCATGTTGTTTGCCATTCCTGAGCTTAATGGCAGTCACGCAATGTGTTTATGAAGTATAAACTTTATATGAAAAAAATATATATATTTCTATCTCTACAGTCCAACTAAACTCTGTAATTGTTACTTATTAATTATATCTTTTTTCCATCAAGCTATTGTCCTGTATTAAAATGAAGTGAAATAGCTTTACTTGTCCCCTGGTTTATTTATGATTGCATTCACCCAATATTTTAACAGTCTTTCACAACTTCCTTACATTCCTGGGATTAGTTTATATATTGCTTTGTCTTATGTTAATATTTGCAATCCTTTCCTTTATGTCAATTAACTGTGAAGGCATCTATCTAGACAGAGTGTACTCAAGTATAATAAAGGAAAGAAAAATACTTCAAGATGCTAACAAATTATAACCATGCCCAGATATAAACCAGATGTATGAGTGATAAACATAGAGATACAGAATTGTCACCACCCTTCAAAATCACAATTTAAAATGTCTCCACCTTTGACCTGTGTTAACAGGCTTTACTAGGGCATAACTGAGATTGAAATCTAGTCCTGTGTTTTCTTACTGAGTTTTCCAACATTTTTTTTTTCATTTTTCTTTTTCTTTTGTTGCTTCTTTAGTAGCAGTATTAGGACCATGTCCCATGCTCTCTTTAAAAACACTAACAGAGTGGAGAAACGAACTGGCTAATGGAGTTGTGGTTCCCTGCGAACAGTGCTCAACACAAACATGTGCTTCAGGTTATGAAATGGAGAAGTGCTCGCAGTGCCGCACAGCCTTCCTCCTTCATTCTCTATTTCACAGCTGTGTTTACTGCTGGAGAATATGCATGTTAATATAAACCAAGAGCACATGCTGGCCAAATACATTATCTCCATGTGATCTTGCAAGAGCATAATTCCTGAACAGACCTCCAACTGATTGGTTTCTAATTTTTTCTACCTTTGATCTGATAGCAGTGGAAGTACATTGGCTTTTCTTCATCAATTCAAATAAAGCACCTACAATTAAGAGAAAGAGAATAATTTTTCTTTTCAATCAGAAACAGTTCTTATAGAAAATGGTGTCAGGCAATACCGTCTGGATTTTGGTTTTACTATAACTGTAAAATAAAGGCAAATTCCTTAAATCAAGGTTGCTTGATGTTTTGATTTTTTTTCCTTTCTTTTAAAACCCTAGATACACTTTAATGCAAATGCAATGGTTTACATCCTTGGGACCCTGTATGTCCCTCATGCTCCCTGGAAAAATCATGAGGGTCTAGAGAGGGCAACTAAGGCAAGCTCAGAGGACTTTACTTCACTGTACAGCCTTCTGGTGTAGTTCTTTGGGTCTAAGACAAAAAATATGTCCAGGTTTTAGTTCAAGAAAGAATGACAACTAGAAGTACTGAGGGCTGTGCTGAACAGGCAGGGGTTCGCTGTCTTTCTTTCTGACCTTTCAGACTATGAGACTTGGCTGTACCTTATGTGAACTTGGACCAAATTTCAAGCACAGCAGTTCATACTTTTATAAGGAAAGCGTGAGAGATTGACTCATCTAACATTGGTTTTCTCAAAAGTGAGAAAACAATGAAAACATTGGGCTTTTTTTAAAAATTAGAGCTTAATATATTATAGTCTTTTGGATACATCCGTGAAAGATAAAAATGCAAAAGAAGTATGAGAAGAAAAAAAAAATACGTGAGTTGAGGACTGTATGGTTAATACAAATGTGATTCAGCCAGTACTAAAAGTATATTTAATGTAGTACAAGATAATTCCACACAAATAAAAGAGCTGAGAACAACTTTAATTTACAAAATTGGTATTGGATCAATTGTTCTACCAACCATCTCAAAAGAGTCAAATTAAACTCCACATTAAATTAAACCCTAAATTCTGGGGTTTTGAAGAAACTGTATCCAAATGGTAGTCTAACAGTGATTGAGTTTTATGAGCAATGAAAAGAAACAAATTATTGACAATTTGCAAAGAGAGTCACTAAGTATCCAAGCATGTTAGAAACTTGGTCAATATGCCTATGATAGGCACAAATTTCACAATATTGTCTATTCCTCACACAAATCCAAGATTGATTCTAGGCCATATTACCTGCAGATAAGGCCTTTCTTTTTGCAGGGTGTTCAAGAAGAATAGATTGATTCAACAAATGAAAAGATGAAAAGAAAAAACTGACAAAAACACTGAACCTGGGCTGCACGGCTTCTGCATTTATGTTCCAGCTCCTAGGTAAAAGGCTCAAAGATATTAACATTTAGATATTCATATTTAAAGGTGATAACTTATTTAGGGCATATTAGGTGCCTAAAGGCCTATGCCTGTTTCATACAGATGCATTTAGGGTTAGTACTTAAATCTAGAAGAGAGAAAGAGAAGATTTCGGACGCACTGTTGCTTTGAACATTTTTCCTTGTCTTGTTTAAATATCCCATTGCTCACAGGAGGCTGTTGCACCCTGTTTTATTTACTAGCGTAGCCATCACCATAGTGCCTGGTGCCTGTAAGTCTGGATTGGGTGGCAAATTTAAGCTGGAGCTCTTGAACTGAATCTAGATGCTGTCAGCATCAAGAGGCTGCCAACGCAGGCATATCAAAGCGTATCAAAGACAGAATCAACTGCGACTGAAAAAAAAAAATAGCCAAAATGCTACAGCTTTTAATCCTTTAAAGGATGGCTGTATCATTTCACCCAGTACAGACTGCACATATCTATTGTTCAGAGGATATTATGTAAACTGCCAAAGTCCCTGGAACACTGGGGATAGTCAAATGTGTAAACAGAAATAATTCTATATTTAAACATTATAGTTCTTCTGGTTGTTAAACTATCATTAGAACAGGATGGAAGCTGGTTTACAAGCTTCACTGTTGTATTTCTACACTGTGGGTGGTAGAAGCAAAGTCATTTTAAGACAATAAAAATTCATTGTCAAATATGCTGTAGATGACTGTTTATACATCACAAGAGTTGCCTCTCACCTTCTGAACCTTTAGGATAGAGCATGGATGAAATGGATATGTTGTTTTTAGTTGTAGCAGCTTGGAAAGTGAGGACTTGAATCTGCTGACATGGCTATGGTTATTTGCCAGTTCTTTCCCTCTGTTGGAGAATTATCTCTACTTTTTCTCCCTATTAAATAAGACATGCTCAGAGATTATGCTTTTAAAACTATATAGAGAAAGAAAAGGTGGAGCCCTGCATGGATGTGAAGTACTCTACTGACTAAAATTAATCTTCAGACGAGAGAATTTTTTTGACTATATAGAAGTGTTTAAAAGTCTAGTGAAAATACTGTTAGCTTGATGACAATACTTAGCACATTCCTATGGCACCCCAAAGAATGCAACATTTACCACAGAAATTACTCTTCCAATGAAAGCAAAATTAGCCAATATGTACAGAGAGAATTTAATTCTATTAGCAAGATGATAACTCAAAAATCCAAACAAGTTTCAGCAATGTTGATTCCATGTTTAGATAATAGGCTGAGACCTGTTAAAGAGCAGGAGACCCAGATCCACAAAGGTGGATCAGGTGTCTTATTGCCATTTGAAGCAACTGATTTTTCAAGGGACTCAGGCATATACCTCTGCAGATCTGGGCCAATGTATCTTTACAGTTAGGTGCAGCACTGCCTGAGGTGTCTGCTGAGAGGGAATTAAAGATGATCCGAGGGCTGGAGCACCTGCTCTGTGAGGAACGGCTGCGAGAGCTGGGCGTGTTCAGCCTGGGGGAGAGAAGACTGAGGGGAGATCTGGTCAATGTGTACAAGTACCTGAAGGGAGGGTGTCAAGGGGACGGGGACAAACTCTTTTCAGTTGTCCCGTGTGACAGGACAAGAGGCAATGGGCAGAAATTGAAGCACAGGAAGTTCCGCCTGACCGTGAGGGGGAATTTCTTCCCTGTGAGAGTGACGGAGCATGGGAACAGGTTGCCCAGAGAGGCTGTGGAGTCTCCTTCTCTGGAGATCTTCAAGGCCCGGCTGGGCGCCACGCTTTCTACCATGCTGTAGGTGACCCTGCTTGAGCAGGGAGGTCGGACTAGATGATCTCCAGAGGTCACTTCCAACCTTACTCATTCTGTGATTCTATATGTGCCATCTGACCATGCAGCACTTGAAGAGAGAGTTACTGCTTCAAGAGCCATTCAGGGAAAGAGAAATGTCAGCAAAAAGCCAGCTCAAATATGCCACCCAGGAGGAAATACTAGGACACAGGGAGTTTGCCTTGATTTCCTCCTCGTGCTTCAGTGCCGGCTATCAGAGTAAAGGAAATCACAGTAATGAAATTGCTCCTGAGGGAAGATACTCACAATAAAGCTTGGAAAGAACAAGCTAGGTTTAATTTAAAACATGTTATCAACCCTCCACTTTAATGTATAATAGCGTAGTGGTTAAAGTCCTTGTACAGCAAGAGGGTCAGAGACTTGAGACCCTCCTGACGGAGTCCTAGAAAGCGCATTAACATTTAAGGGCTATGCTGGATGCGAAGGTATGCCACCTCTCTGGGGGAAGGAGTGCACGATTCATGATGCCAGAAGAATAGCTAGCGGGCCACTTGTGTGCGACAGGTAGCCCTGGGTGCCTTCTGCGCCCAGGTTTCTCTCTGCCTTTTTCTTCTCACATTCCTTCCAGATTACTCTGTAATCTGTTTTACATCGGTAAAAATTAATTATAAAGGATCTTGGGAGTTTTTTGATCATTTCTGAGTCTAGTTTCTGAATCCAATGAGGAAATGCAAAAATTCTTCTTTTGGAATTAATGCTCCATGAAAAATAAGGAAAAAAGTTTAATTTTAAGGGAAAATTAAGGCAGATACCTAGTATATATTTTTCTAATGTGTACTATTCTGCTTCGCTGATATAAACAGTATTATTCAAGCAGTGCCCTACTTAAAACAGCTTCTATAATAAGTTTAATTCATTTCAATGCCTCTTTATATTTGATAGTTTTAAATAACTACCACAACTCTAAATTAGAACCCAACACAGCAGATTCAATATTTAGGAGATTTCTGTGGTCTATGCCAGTCTATTTATAAAGAGCAAATATCCATTACACAGCTGTATCTAAAGTAACATAAATTCTACAATTTTAAGAAATTTTAAGAGCTAAGATTTGAAGAACATTAGCTCACTTCCAAATGATTATCCTCTTCATAATTATACTAAATCAAGATACATTATTATTCCTAGTAGTAATCCATATCTACTTTTTTGTGGAGTTTCAGTCTTTGCTTATATATGGATTTTTCTGAAAAGTCAGATGATGTATTCAATCAGGATAAGGCTAATTTGTTTACTGAAATTAAATATGAATACAAATTCAAGTGTCTTTGAATTTATACATACAGGTAAATGAAGATCTTTATCAGTTTTCATCTTTGTCATGATGCATTTTTAGCTGAGTCAAATTTGTGACTCAATCATTTGTCAACAATCCACAACTGCAACTTACTCCTATTGAATTTATTATCTCCTAAAGTTCAGCACATATGAGATCAGATTGTTCTCAGTTTAAGACTGAATTTTTTATTTTTAAACACGTTTGAAAGAAACGTAAATGATAGTAAATCTCTGAAAGTTCCTTAGCTCCTTCAAAGAATTTATAAACTGTAACTTGGCAATCTTCATCCAATGTATAATAGCAATGTTTCGTGGCTGAAAAGCATATTAGCAAGTTTTCAGTTACTAGATACGGAAAGGTCTATTTTAATAGGGAGAAACCACAACATTTCCATTCATTTAAAACTGATAGAATGACATTTTTAATGGATTCTGAATGCTTTTATCAAACAAAATATAGGACTGAAAACTTACTGATCAAATGCTGATATATCAGACCATAATTTATTACACTGTGCAATGTACAAACTGGTCAGATGGAAGAAAAAATCATTTCTATTTTTCCATTAGTTTGTACCTAATTGATATGTCCCAAAACCAACATCAGCATTATCAGATTCAAATTAGGCTTAGTTGTTAAAGCCATGCAAAGGTCATATAAGGCCATTTTTTCTGACACACAAAGAAACTAAGCCATACATATCTATTGGCTTTTCAGAATAAGGAAGGAGAAGACACTTTTATGCAGTCAAGGGTTAACTGGTAACTGAACAGGCTTCCGTGGTTAAGTTTTCCGAAATCTACCTATGTTGCATTAAGTGCCCAAACCCAGTTTTGAATCTAGATAATGATCATCATTCATTGGGGTCTTAGCTGGTCTGATAAACAAACAGAGAAAATTTACTCTGATGAGTGATCAGCACCTGAGAAGAAAATAAGAAAGTTTGATGCAATGGAAAGATGCATGGGCTTGGAAAGATAAGAATGATAAGAGTGATAAGAATGTGGATAATTTCACAAGACTAGAAGACCTCGCTAGAGTGATACAGTTTCAGATAATAAGGTTTTGGATGTTTGCTTGTGGCTCCAGTTCTTGATACCAGGATACAAATTTGTCAAAGTGTGAAGAGGGATAATAAATCAAGCTGCAGAGATTGCAGTCCTGTTCCTAGCTGTGCCAAGGACCTGCTCTAGCAGCTTGGGCAAGTGACATGATTCTTCTTCCAGACAAAGTTTGCAGAGAAGCAGTCAGACTGCTTTAGACTAATACCTAAAAATCTTTAAAAGAACAAATCAAGGTTTTATACATGGAATTGTAGCAAGTTGTAAGTTAAATAGTGCTTGCTAGGCCTCTGCTTCCCCACGAAGACTTTGTCTGTTTAGTCTATTTAGCTTATATGCCCTTGAGGAGAAGTTGTCTGTATGTAGTGTTTAGAACAGTGAGCCTAATCCAGCTGCATTACCATGCATAGTTTTAACTGTAGGAATGGTCGCAGTGAGACCATTTGCAGATTCATTTGGAGAATGCACAAATGAATGCATGAGCACAAATGTTTATGGGACTTGAGGCCCCAAATGCCTGCAAAGGCAATATATTATGAACAAAATTTTGAATTGCTGCTCTAAGATTAGCCGAGACTTAATTCAGTGTTGAAGAAAGGATGAGAATAGCTTTAATAATAAATTAAGAATCAGATCTATCTATCTTGAATTGTTAATCATATGAATGTTTATTAAGTCGCATGTTCATGGCACTACAGAATCACAGGACAGTTTTTGCACGTGTTTGCTTTTGTGTTACTCAGGCACTTAATAAGAAGCTGTTGAGCATCACTCTCCATATGCAGCTTCAGGTAAATCCCGTTAGGATCCAGACACCAAGCCTTCCAATTCACACAGGCCAAGCCATCTTCAAAGACAAAGTGTAAGTAGGGTCCATCACCTGTTGTTTTACTTTCCTTTCATAGCCAGTCACTGACCAGTCGTAGGAAACTTAGCTCAACGTCATTTTCCACTTGCTTAGGTTTAACTCAGCCATTGCACTCAAAAAGTTTTGCTGCTGAAACAAAGGTGATTCTGAAGCACAGAGCATTTACAGTGAAGTTGTTCTGCCTTTGGCTTCTGACGGTTGTCTAAACATCCATTTTAGAAAGTAATCCTCATAATTTTGACAAGATAAGCTTGCATGTAAGGTGGAATGATGATCTTGTGCGTTTTCTCGTTTCCCAGAATAAAACCCCCGATAAGCTCTTATCAGGAGAGGCGTCGCTGAGCCGGCGGAGAGCTGGGCACAAGGTGCTGGAGGGCGAGCGACGAGACGGCGAGGCGAGAAGCGTGGCACTGCCGCTAGCGGGGCTCTGGCACGTAGAGCTCGTTGAGTGCCTGTCAGAGGCGAGAGCAAATACTGTGCTGAGAAATATAAACCAGGCTTCCTTTTGTTAGCTGAGGAAAGGAGAAAGAGAGAGGGGGAATATTGTAAATTGAATCTGAAGCGAGGTTTCCACAATGAGACGACTATACGAGCTAGTATAAGCTCCCTGAGGGTGAAATTCACTCTTCTGCACCAGGATAGCACGAGTACTGCTGAACTTGAAATCTCTTCAGAAGACTTTAGGGCAGCTACAGCACTGCTGGTATAATCCACTGGCTAGTAGTCCTCGCTTCTCTATCCATTCCTGATTTAGGGTTGAATCCCCATGTGTTTAATGGCCACCAGGCAAGGCAGGAAAATCAGCACATTAAGAACCCGAAAAAAATACATTCTGCAGCTTGAGCCAAATACCGAATCTTTATTTGTTGAGCTATTACAAATCTATATCCTCTGTGCCCCATGAATTGGTGGTGGTGCATAACTTGCATTCTCAGTAGGCTCTATTACCTTTTGAAAGACTGGAAAAAATAATGGAAAAAGTGCAGCTAGACAATTTAGAAATGTGAGGGCAGAGCAGAGGGAAAAGTGAAAGAAGCTGTGTATCTTTCATTAAGGAAATGCGCTGGACTCTTAACCTCTTGCAGCAGTAAAACCCCAGTTGGAATCTGCTGTGTGGGCTCAGAATGAAAGAGGGAAGAATTTGGTCAAATACTTATTTTTGTATTTATTTTTCATTGCAGTGGGCATTAGAGAAGGCAAATCTTTTCTTGTAAAGAAAAAAAAGGAATGATTTTGTAGTTATCTTTATCTATCCTTTCCAAATAGTGTCGTTTAAAAACAAACCATATATTAAGGACAGTTTTTGTGGCCACCTCTTCAGTGGAAATGGCAACTTTATTAAGTGTTTATAACATCTTCTTGGACCTGATTCTGAAACCAAAATTGAGAATGCTTAATAGCAGCATTGCTATTCCTATTGAGGAGATATTCCTCAGCCTGAATAAAAAGACAGAACCAACATCTGCACTCTAAATTTTTTTTGCAATACAAGAAGATACTATATAATCTAATCTCCAGCACAAACCTCTAAATCAGCTTGAAAAATATGCCAGACTGGACATTCATTCAGCTGCTTCCTCATCAGCTATAATTCATGACCTAGTCCCTCTGTGAAAGGCTAATGGATATTTTAAATTCTTTTAGCACCAGACCTGCAATTTGAGGAATAAATGCTAGTGGGAGGAATCACTCTTAATGCTTCCTTCCTCCTCCCAAGGTGTTAACATACCTCTTCCTAGAGGTTCACTTAATGTCTTTATTTCTGAATTTTCTTGTTTCATCTTGTCCTCCTCAGTTGTGCAGTCGGCCATCCTCTTGGCATTTACCTCAAATTTATTATGTAATTGAAGGGATAGTTTCCTGTTTTATAGCTGCTGTCTGCCCTCCCCTTCCTTTTTCAAAGACAGCTCAATTCCAGAATGCAGGTGTGGGGGGGTTTATTCACCTTACCTCCATTTTCACACTAAGACAAACAAGAGAGTCACTTAGTGAGGTTTTCCAGGTAGAAAGGTGGTTGCTAAAAAGGGATGACAAATACTTTAAAATTGTTGCCTTATTATTTAATGTCACAATAGCACTCAACATTGCTAGCTGACATCAAGATATCATTGATCTAGAAAATGTATGTGTGCTTCACTGGTGTGAAAATATCTTTTGTCGGGTTGACTCTGTTTGAAACTAAATTGTTCAAGGCCCTTTAACTCTAATGCTAACTAAAGTGTTGGCAAGTAATAATACTAAGTGATTTGTGCTGTTGCTATCTTCCCTGTCCTACTCTGACTTATTTTCTGTGCATATACTCTTTTGTTCAGATCTATATTTTAGCAATTATACACTGTGCATAAAAAAAGCAAAAAAAAATACACTATGCATTGAAAAAAGCAAAAAATAAGTTGTATAAGCAGTGCAGAACCAAAGATACGTCTCCTCTGGTGAGATGATAGAGGTAATAGTATATGTTTTATTTTCTTAGCTTTCTTCCAAGAAAATTTTAGTCTTTTTTTTTTTTTTTTTTTTTTTTTTTTGCCATAGCAATTCAACTAAAGGCATCCTTAAAGTGCGTGCAGACTGCCAAACCTGCTGGGCAAAAGGAAACAAATTTTTCCTTTGCAAATAGATCCAGCCTAAAGGAAGATGGCTTTCCTATTTCCTACAGACATAATCTAACTTGATATTGTTTAAGAAAAGAGAAAAAAATATTGTTACCTTCTCCTTCATGTACGGTTTTGAGGGAAATGCTGCTGCAGCTGTACTTTGTTTTGAACTCAGTGTTGCTGATGCATAACGAATTTACTTTGTGTGCACTGGCTGGTTTGAACTGTTTGGGAAGCACATGCATAAGGGCAAGTACTTAAGCAATTAGGATTTTCGGCTCAACTGTAATGCATGTTAGTAACACGCTATTTTCGGGAAAGAAGAGCTCTGTTTCTTAAATGATTTAAATTTAATTTATTCTCAAGACACCTCATACCTCTGAAGACATAAGCTGTGGCCACTTTTCTCAGTAGTCCAGTGATCCCTTAAATGCCATCATTAAACTTCTCGCTGCTGAGACTCAGCTAACCTCTCTATCTGACTCCCCCCAGGTTAATGTAGTGCCGAGTTATAACTGCTACAGTGCTGCTGGGAGTTCTTATTACACAATTCTGAAATGCTTTTGCCTGTGCAGTAGTGTTGGAGAAATTGAATTTAACATTTAAACCTCCCGGCCACCAAAGTCATGGGGCATATTTTTGATGTTTTAAAATTTCAGTTTTAAAATGTAATTGTTCCATTACTGCTGTAGATTTTCTAGCACATTACAGAAATACAAGTATGCAACATAAATTAAGTTAAAATTACTGTAAGGAATGAAAGCTCTTGGTCAGAAATGTCTAGTCATTTGTCATAGTTTTTGTACATATGTTGCCTCATAATTTATCTAGAGTGTTTGTTACTCCTAATACCATATATTCAGAGGCTGTTCTGAATAGGAGATGTGATTTTCAGAATCAGTCTTGAGACTGCTAAAGTAATGTAAATAAGCCTATTTTACTGGCTACTTATTTCAGGTTTTCTGAAAACTTGTGCGCTTTACATTGTTCATCAAAGTTACTAGATTTTGTGGACAAAACTTTTCAAATTTGCTATGACTCTATTTTGTATTAAAAACATCTAGGTTATGCACTTGAGAAATGCAGTATATTTTCCTTCCAGTTCCGTTCATTACTAGGTTTTATATAGTAATTGCAATGTTTAGAAGGGCAACAATATTGGACACTAAAAAGTTTTTTAAGGATCAAAATATCAATTAAAGATGGTAATAATTGGAAAAGTGTTCTCAGATTGAGAATAAATCCTGTATCTACTCTGCAGCCCTGACAGATTTGCTGACAAACTTATCTCTGGCTCATAAAGCCATTTTTTAATATGCATTTTATGGCCTAGTGAACCATCATGTTAATTAGCTTACAGCTTAAGGCTGAAAAGAAATTATTGTTTTTGTGAACAAGAACCAAAGTAATTGGATTAAAAATAAGAGATTTTTCAAACACTGAGTTATGCTGAATACTGTGCTGGGAGAATGATGCAGGGATCATTTTGACTACCCAGCGAGAATTAAAGCAGAGAACCTTACTCTCTGTGATGTTGATTATTTGGAGCTGGGGAATCCAGTTGAAAGGATATAGCTGCAATTTTATGCAATTAGCCTGCCATATCAAGTCATTGGATAATTGTAGACCTTGCAAGACGCTGCTCTTAGAGTGTTGATATGCGCTGGCCTTTGGGAGTACTGATTGAAGAGGGATGATGAGAGTAAAATAGATTTGGATAAAATTAGAGGCAACTGGGGCAAATATATGTGGATTTTCTCATTTTAACACAAAAGGAATCTAGCTTTGGTGAAACAGAATCTGGCTGTGATATGCTGAAAAGCTGCTTATCACGACTCCCTCCGGAATACGCGACAAACATGTGGAACAAGCTCGGGGCTTAACCGATCTCTTCAAGTTCATACGGCAGCTTCGTTATTTTCTGCATTAGACAGAGAACACGAAGATCAAAAGCTCGGTGCTGATTAGCTGGCAAACGGGCAACATTGTCCTACAGAGCATGCATTCCCGTGTAACTGCGTGGTCGTATTTGCAAATCGATTTGTCTCATTGCTGTTGAGGAAGCGCTGCAGTATCATTTCACCAGAATGAAGAGCCTCAGTTTAATCGCTGCTCGCATGACTCTGTTCATCGCTCCTGCCTCCCACAAAGCGTACAGGGACTCTCTGCCCCTGCGGTCTTGTCTTTTTTGGAGATTATACCGGCTTGATGCACGGATGTTAGCTCCATCTGCACTGCTTATCTGCTAATGGAGCAATGCAAAGTTCATCAGAAGAGATGATTAATTTGATCGCCTACTTACAGGTTACAGTAAGGCCCAGGATATTGTTAAGTGCGCACAGCTCTAGCTCAAGCTAGTTGAAACTTGGGTTGTTATTTACAACCCACTTTTTACCGTTATTTATGATATACTGTAAAAAGCAATATTAATTCCCCCTGTAGTCCCAGGGGTTTAGCTTGACTAAACTAGTGTTTTTAATGATCTTGGCCCAAGTCATTATAGTTTTTTCATTTGTGCAACATATCATAAGCATGAATGTAGACCAAGTTCATCATCCAAACAGCTCAGTGTTAAAGAATGAAGTAGAATTCTTCTGATAATCAGGAACTGTATCTTACTATTATTTACTTTTTCAGATCAACACAACTGGGATAAGATTTTGCTAAAAGATGAAATCAGAGTTTGGCCTGACTTCATAACATTTGAATCCAGGCTAAAAAAAAAATGTGGTGTATGAGCATGATCATCTGTCATGGTAAATTTTACTGTACAAATAGACCCTTAGAGGCTGTTTGTGCTAATAGTTGCTTAATTCAAATGAACAGTAATTGCAAGTTTCATTTTTTCATTTTACCTCGGCAGAAAAATCAAGAGATTATTCATATTTGCATTCACACACTGTGTCTTATGCCATTTTCATAGCCATTTTGGATATGAAAAATTATCTTAAATGCTCTAATATGAAAATATTCCTCATAAGTACAAAAACTTTGTATGCATGCATTGTAGGAAGTTCATTCTTTAAGCTGATGTGGATAATAAGCCACGAAGAAATTTGACCTATTTTCATGGAACTCAAAATTGGACATAGCTGTACAGTAAGACAGTTTTTCATATGTTTTTTCTATTTACAGACAGACACACACAAACACACACACACACTCACACATATCTACACATTTCTGTAAAAAGGAAGCTACTTCTGGAACTGTCTGCGGCCTTTAAGAAAGCTGATTATCACGATTAATAGTCATGGATATTCTTTTTTTTCTTTCAGTGAAGGGATCAACAATCTTTATAAAAGCAAGATATTTGGCAAAAGCAGGGTCTTACAAAAGTGGGATCTAGCTGGCAAATCTGACAACCACCTGCACTTTACAATCATGTGAGAAAATGTTATCTAAAATACACAGCAATTTTAATCCAAATTTAGCCTTATGGACAAGACTCTAAATTGCTGATGGCCACAAGCTGAGAAACTCCAAAGGGAAAGGATCATTTAGTGTTTTCCACGCCATATAAGCTACATCTTATAAGCTAATGAGATATTCTGAAACTGGAAGGGAAAGAGGAGAACATTCGCTCCCTTCCAAAAAATAAGAATAAATGTGTATATATACTGTCGTGATACTAGTGATTAGAGAATTCATTTTGTATGTCTAATCAGGTTCAGCTTTTCTTTGTAGTATGGAGCATAACTGTCCTAAATTGTCCAGTTCTTAAGAACTTGATTAAGTTCTTTTGGCTTTCAGTTCCTCAAGTCCAGGATTGCTTTCCTAGTTTTCTTTTCTTTTTCTTTTTTCTTTTTTTTTTTTTTTGAATTGACAATATGTGCATCAAATTCTACTTCTTCCACCTCCCTCCCGATACCTTCATAATCTAATGTCATAAGGATGCCTCAAGTATTGTCCTCTGGTTCTTTATTTTTTCTCTTAATTCTGATACTATATATATTATTTGAGGGTTCGCAGCACTCTATTCTGTTTTCCTTTTCTTTCCTCTTCGTTGACTCTTAGTATGTGCTCTCTACCAGGTATTATTACTCTGTAATTGTTTGTGATAGTCTGCTTTTCTTCACACTTGTTGCAAGGGAATGTATAAGAGTAACACTGCTTATATATAAGAACAGAGTGAGAACATCTGTAGTAAAGGTCAGTCGGGTTAAACAAAAATAGATCATAAACCTTGTTTTACCAGTAGCTTTCTAGACTTGTTAATAATAGCTCAATAAGTTAATACCAGAAAATAAATTGAGCTGATATGCAAAGAAGCTTTGCAGAGCTAGCTGTAAGCATGCTTTTCTGTCAAAAGGCAGAGAATAATAAGCCTGGTGTTTCTTATGAGCTATTTTAAAACAATTAAAATTTAGATTCTAACTCCAAAGTAACATTTCCTAATTATAACTTTTTCTATTGTTTTTGTAAAGTTGAATTGCCATTCATCACTTTATTGTGACTGCTTTTTATGTTGTGCAGTAAGCTGGCATTGCCAATATCTTAAATTCATTACAAATATAAATAAACTGTCTCATGTGAACATACATTAAATCTAAATATATAGTCAATATAAATAGTGCTTAATAAGTTAAGATATAAAATAGGGTAAATTTAATTTCAATTTCACATTATGTCCATGACTGGAAGGCATCTTGGTAGTGACAGAAGAGATGCTGAACGTATGACATATTTTCACATGCCAGCTTTATCTCCACTGCTCTGGAGATCCTGGAGCAGGACCCATGAGAAGGAAACCAAGACTTATGTGAATCCCGAGAAGCTTCTCCAAACAGAGCATGTAACTACAGCCTCCTAGAGCCAGTAATGACGACGCAAAGACATTCGACATTATTAGGAATTTTTCGATAGCCTTTATAATAGTTAGTAAAAGGAAATTAATTCCAGGGTAAGATAAAGATTATTGTATTTGCTGAGTCCTTAATGCTACAGTGAGTTAGGTAGTGTCATCAGAGATTTTTGCATTCTCTCTGCTTTCTGAAGGATTTCTTCTATAAAACTTCTTCTATAAATCCGTAACGAAGCAGTTCCATGATCAGATGAACAAAAAAAAGATATTCCTGTGTCTAGTATTCTGAAAGCAGGATCAAGATTGTGATTGTTTTATATTTTCATTTTCTGATACAGTTGTAATGTATATGCTATCTTCACAGACCCAAAACTCATACATTTTTGCTGTGGATGTTTCATTTCTGCTGATCAGAATACTGACACGGATACATTTCAGTAGCTTGACGACGGCAAATATCAGCCATCTTTGTTGCACGGAAATGCAGGCTGCAGAGTCAATGGCTTGTGCAGAGACAGTGGTAATATTTCCATTCCCCTTATTACTTTATCCGACCTTTCCGTTGAATATATTCGATCTGAAATTCATACATTAAATTTGGCCTCTCAAGCTTGTTGGATCTGGACGAAGGCAACTCCAAGGGGAGTTACTGTCCATTGCAAATCATGAATATGTTGAGGAAGAGGAAAAATATGTCAGATTTGGAGCAGACATGAGTTATGGCACAAATCTGCTCATAAAATCAGCTCCTCCAGAGTATGTTTTCTTTTCTTAGTTTAGTGTAAACACAGCCCTACCCAACTCTAATCTGGAATGCATTTTGTTATGTTTGAGTTTTATTGCTGTTTTCATCCACCAATAGGGAAAAAAAAAACCTTAGGGTCAAGAAGAAAAGAATATCCATATTCCTACTCATAGACTCTAGTTGTACTGCAGCTGAAATGTTATTTACATATTAGTATATATATATATGCTAATTGAAACATATATAGTTACTTACAGCGTGTCTTCCAGCATAGCAATGCTGTACTTGGTAATTTCTGTAGTATAGATGCAAAAATGCAGGTTATAACTGGGGCTGAATCAATTTGGGAAACAACTCTATGAATTTACTTGTGTGCTGAATCATATACTGCTGCCATAATTGTGTTTTTTACCTCAGTTTGCTAGATTAAAGCTGCCTCAAATGTGCTAGATACACTGATTTCATACTCCTCTGTTGCACTGTTAAGATCCCCTCATCCTCTCCCCTTCCCTACAAACTGCACTATATACTAGGCAAGAAAATATGGAAGAAAAAAAAAATCAGATTCCATTCTATTCTCTACCCATGAGAAAAATATCACATCTACTAATGTTTGTCAGATTTTTATCATATTTCTTATGGAAAATAGAGAGATTGTCCTGGTTTAAAGGCTTTCATTGCAGGTCGTATGGCACACGGGGACAATATGGACATACTGCTGTTTGGCTAAGCACCGGTACATGGACAAGCAAAAGTTGTAAGGCAGGTCCACACAAATTTAGCTTAGTACTCAACATAGTTTCCATTGGCAAAGCACGCGAGGACTACCAGAAAATACTGTACTCTCAACATCCATGTGGTTTGAAAAAGTGTTATTCTCCTTAACTTTCATACTAGAATATGAAATTACACCTCATGGATGCCAGTCTATTTTCCTGTCTTTTGGGCCAGGTCATTTCTGTATCCATTATCCCCAAGGGATAAAACACAAAAAAAATGCACTCAAAAGTAAAAAAAAAAAAAAGAGAATCTCATTCCTCTGCATAAAGCATCCTGTAATGTATATCACACTTTTAATATTTAAACACGCAAATATGAGTTATAATTGACATTTTTATTCGTATAGTAGAGATAAGGTGGTTATGACTGTTATTTCTACTTTGGATAAAGACTCACCAATCCTACAAGTTAGGAAAAGAGCCACTCGGACTCTCTATTATACCTTTTTTAAGGGATGTAGTAACCATTTTTGTTTTTTTCTGATTTTTATTGCTTTGAAAAATAGATGACTTCAAAGGTTTCCCTCTAAACTTATTCTTTCTTTTTGTTCTATTTATTTGCCCTGCTACCTGCATCATTCTGTTAATTAACCTTCACCAACCTTTTCCAGATCTCTTTTGTTAAATTTAAGCAAGGAGTAAATGAACCATCCACAGACAACTTAGGGGAGAGTTGAGTGAAACAAAACCTTGAAATTGTTTTCATTATGGAATTTCACACTGGAATAATTAAATGAACTTGAAGAGATTTAAGGTATGTTTTTATTACCAGCTGTTTCAGCTGTGTTATGTGGATGTAGCGTATTGTCTTGCTTTAGTCGCTGTTGTTTACACCTGAAAGAAGTATAAAAACCTAGGATCTCCTCAGCAATTTTTTTCCCCGTCGTTTTCTGATTTTTCTTCTGAGGAACCAGGCCTTTATAAATTAGCTCAGCTGGTGTCCATTTGACCCCAATTTTTGAATGCATTCCCTAGGTCAAGTACTTTTGTGTGTGAGAATAGAGTCATTGTTTCTGCCCGGAGGCAATCAGAGTACACATGCATTTAACTTACCGTCAACACATCTTTAACAACAGATACTTTTCTACAGATTTCACTCAAACAAACAAATCTAATGCTAAGCTTAAAGCTATTAAAGATAATTCCAGTCCATTTTCTGGACTCTGCTTGCTTATAATAAATATGCCACTGCGTGATAAAATAAAAGTAAAAATCTATTACTTTATGCTGGCTGATAGGTGGGTATTTCAATAAACTGAAGTGGAAGGTTATTTGGCTCTAGGAAATCCAACCTAGAAATGTCTTCTGATTTTTTTTCTCATGTTAGAATTATGTTTTTTTTTTCATATATCTGTGCATAATTCGTTATCTCTCTGTCTTTCTTTGTCTTATCAGTTCCTTCCATTGCTGGGAATTCTATCTCCACAACCTACATGCCAACATAGAATCATATCATGGTAAGGTTGGAAGGGACCTCTGGAGATCATCTAGTCCAACCCTCAGCGTAGCCCATACGGGGATTGAACCCGTGACCTTGGCTTTAGCAACACCATGCTCTAACCAACTGAGCTAAACCTGCCCCCCAAACATATGGTTGCGTTCTGTAACCTGAACTCATAACTAAATCTATGAAGTCCGTTCTTTGGTCTCCACCTTTGGGACATCAGTAGGTGGTAATCTTTGCAACCTGGATGTGATATCACCATTGTGGCATTTTCATTGACGCAGTTCTGCTACGGAGACCCCTTGCCCCTAGTATAATTCCTGAAAAATTAGCTTCCCATTACAAAACATTAAATCTCTTGTCACTCAACCCTGTAATTTAATGGAAGTGTTGGATACGCAGTGGGGGTGAAAAGCGCCCCTAAGGATTAAACTTAGCACTTCCCTGTTTGGCAATATGGGCTCTGAATGGGTGGTCCCTCCAAATCTTCTTTCAATAACAGGTTCACAGGCAACAAGACAGCAGCTGTAAAGATGATTAGAAAGCCTTAATTTAGTAAATCCAACATTTTATGAGTTTTAAAATGCCCACTATATTATTCTTATGTTATGTCATACTGACAAGGGAAAAAGATTGTCTTTGATGAGAGAATAGTTTCTTATTTACTGTCATAAAGTAACGTACAAAAGCTTCCTTCCTGGGTGGTTTGCCTTGTTTTAATTTAACTTTCTAGTGAATGTTCGACTTGCCCCTTCTTTCCTCCTTGTGGTGATTTAGCTTTGGTGAAACTCAAACAATGTGTTTCATATTTCTTATTTGCCAGGTGAGAATTTCAAGGCTGAAGGAAACCAGTGGTTTTGGTTAACATCACCTATGAAAGCAATATATCCAGAATACTTGTCCTGGAAAAAGCATCCCAAAGAAATGTATTCAGTCTTAGAATGACTGAAAAGTTCAGTGGTGTGATAAATGGGTTACTTTATCTGAGTACTGAATAATGCCAACTTGTATATGGCAACTTTGGTATTCAGGCAAATTGCTGTCACATTTAGGTAAAAAAGAAAGTTCCCCATCATGTATAAGGCTAAAAATGCTAAAAAGCCTCACAAAACACTCAACATTGGATAGTGCTAATACTAAGAAATAATCATACGTAATGATTATTTTATATACGTTCCTGTTGGAATGAAAATTCACAAAAGAGTGTAAGTTATTTTAATAAATATTTCTGTTTATCCAACAAACCTGTTTGTTCCAAAAAACCCAAGCAATAGAATAATGGCGATGATCGGTGATCTTTAACGTGATAGCTAACAGAGAGATAAGACAACAGGTACAGTGCTTTGTTCTTGGTATCATTAGGAGATGATACTTCAGGCAAGCACTTTTGAACAGTCCTCACGGATTTTTCAGAAAAGCTAGTTAATGTCATTACTATCCTGTTATTCAAAATGAACAATGGATTTACTTAAGAAAATCAAAGATTATTAAAAATAAGACTATTGCTTTTGCATTTGGCTGGTAGAATTTAATGATAGTTTAACAAAACTGCCATCTAATTTCAAAATTTGTTTTTAGCATATGCTATTTAAAATATATGCAAGCGTGCCATAAATCACCACAGCAAATGGAGAATAATACAGATCCCAGTCTCAGTCAAATAATCAGAGGGTCCGATAACTATATAACCATGTAATAGTTGGATTAACTTTGGCTATAGTGTGAGTATTTAGATGCATCATTTATAAACATAAGGAAGAGACGTTTATTCACTTCAAGGGACATAAAATAACCTACTGAGCTACATTAACTGTAGCTTGTTTATACTGCTTTCTGGAGTTGAAGGGCACTCTTCATCTTTGCCTTATTTGTGGTTTAAATTAAAAGGTCGTGCAGTCAACATAAAAAAAAAATCTGTATTTCTAGCTTCTGTTGCCTAGTGGTCAGTCTAGTTTGAAATAGTACTTAGAAGACATTAATTCCCTGTAGGTATCGTGATCATTTTTCAAATAAAACCACTGTTCATTCTCTCTGGAGAGTCTTTGACTCACTTTCAGCCTATCAGCTACATATGTAAGGTACCTTTTCAAAGAAGTACATATCAGTGAAATTCTTCTCCTGGCTTTTCACCTACTAATTGCAAGCAGGGAGCTAGTTCTCCTTTTTCAAACAAAGCCAGAATTTTTAAATTTTCCCTGAGTTTAACTGTGGTTGTAGAGCCGTATAGTGCATAAATTGTGATCATGATAATATGATGCTTTCATCTTAGCTCAAAATAACATCTGTCTGCTACAAAATCTTTGAAATCTTGATTGATAAAGGATTTAGACCTGTTTTTAATTACTGTCTAATGTATTTGGCAAAGGTTAATATTTTGCATCAGGAAAAAGATCAGGCTGCAATTCCTGAAGTTAATGTAGTAAAGACAGAGACTCCAGAATTGTGCTTAACTACTCCTTCCAAAGCTAGAGAAAACAAACTTTTTTGAAATGAAGAGATATATTATTTGTTTAAGAAATATGGAAAGTTTTAAAGAGCTTGTTAAGTTTATAAGCAGAAAAAATATTAGTTCGACAATCACATGTGTTTGTTTAGTAAATCATTTTTTCAAAACAAAAGGAAACTCCAGATTGGTAAATATAACTGCATTTTTCTGCTCAGCATTCCAAATTTGTTAATGACTTATCAGTCGTAATGTTAATGGAATTAGAGCAGCTCTGCATTTAGCCATATTTTTCTGATAAGCTGAAGTTGGACAGATTCCACAATACACTAAAACCAATGAAGTTTGCAAGTTCTGCGCTGTTGCTTCAACTGCTGCCAATTATATGAACCACACAATTAAATCAGTGATCTTAGTATGATGTCATATTTCAGGACATGGCTGGAATCACAAGTTAGATATATTTTTATTTCAACTTTCAGTGCCTCTTGAGTATTTTTGCTTGTCAGATGGGTATCAAATAACAGTATATGGCCTGGATGGATATTGAATGACAATAATATTTTAAAGAAATAACAAACAAGTTCTAAGTTTCTAAACCAGAAATGGAGTTTTCAGATTGTCATAAAGTCATATATTGAGTTCATTTTGATATGCAAAATGTAAAGAGGGGAGGAAAAATTTTAATTTTATAAGAAAATATCTTACACTTCTAAAATGTTTCTTAAATGCTGATGGTTAAGTGGATTGATAAAGTGGTTCATGTCTTGGATTCATAGGTTTCTATTTTTATCTTTAATTAATATCTCTATATACTCAAGCTTATCATCCAAAAACTATGACTATTAAATCTCATTTACCATTCCTCAAAAGCAAATAAATACAAGTTAAAACAAAGTACAAGCTAATATGTCTTCTCAGTTTTAGCAAAAAGCAAGGATTGATGTGATACAAAAACTGAAATATCTTTTTTTTCTGTGAGGATAATTTGTTCTGGTTTGAATAGAGGAATTTTGAGGCTTTGGTGTGATCAATGTATTGCCGTTAAATTCCTTCTCTAACTAAACAATTGTTACTATGTGGAGTCATAATGTTTTTACTCCAAGCCTTCAAACTGACTTATGTAAGTAGTGTTGTCAGTCAGTAACTATAGACTATTTTATTTTTAGATGATTGCATTGAGAATCTAATGGTAAAGAGGTCTCCCTCTCCATCTCTCTCTCTATATATACGTTTATGTATATATAATATATATATACACACATATATTTTTTTCTATACATATATATATATAAAATTTTCCTGTGAACCTTGAGAAACCTAAGGCCCCAAATATCTAATTTCTTAAGATGCTTTTATGAACAAATGAAGGAGATTTGCACAGCCTGGAAATTAGCCAGTCTTGCTGTTGCTGAACATTGGGTAGATAAAGATATAGGCTTCCAAACCTACTTTTTTTTTTTTTTTTTTTTTTTTTTTTTTTTTTTTTTTTTTGGCACAAGCTTCCAGGGTGACAGCCTCACATACTTCAATGATTTTAGTCCTTTAGGTTTTGATCTTCTTTAATCCTTTTTGGGCAAGATCATGCAGAACACATCCATAAAATATTTTTTTATTTACTTAAAATGTGGTATGCATTTTTTATACGTTTACAGAAGACGTCTTCATTTGGCTGACAGTTTATTTGAAAACTGTTATAACTACTGTATTAATAAACAGTGCTACTTACAGATCATGGCAATATGTTTTGCATTTTCATTCCCCATTTTTTTATTATTCAGACATGTAATGAAAACAGTACACGGGGCTAGCTTTTAAGCATTTATTTTTAACTACTGTTTATGTCTCCAAATTCATTCCTGGTGTAAGATGTGCCTTCCGTAAATGAATATGGATGAGCTTGACCCATGTTCCTATATTTTCACATAATTTCTGCAAAATACAGTTGTCTGTTATATTCTCTGTTTGAGAACTTTATCGTATACTAACTTTGAAAGAGGATTAAAGTGATGATATAATAGGGTTTTTTTTCTAACTCTAATTCAACTCTTTATTATATGATTATAAAAGGAGCAGCCAAAAGATAAATAAAAAAAGATGAGCTTTTAAACCCAAGGAATGGCTGTTTTTCATATAGTTGTTTCATAGAACAAAGAAATAGGAGTCAAATCACTTCATATACATACACACACACATATAATTTCAAGAGAAGGCAAAGAGCTCTTCTTAAATTGCAAAGGAGTTTGCAGAACTCCATAATCCACATATGCTGGGAACACAGCCTGTGCTCAAAAATACTTTTCTCAGAAGTCTAGCAGACCAGCAGCAAAGAAATTCTTTCTATTTCAGATACAAGTCTGTTGGGCTGCAGTTAAAGGAAGAAGAGTTATCTACCCATGAGCTATTAGAATATATAACTTTTTTCCGCATAATGTGCTTATAAAAGATTGAAGACTGGGAGATGGTGGCCAGATTAGAACACAAGCAAAACCCAGGGAATTCAAACAGAATTTCATCAGCTTTCACTGTGCCTTTTGGACATTGGTTTCAAAGATACATTTGAAGATTCCCCTCTGTACTGCCTCTTAAATGTCGAAACATTTTCCATGAAGCATCATTCATTAGCCCAGGTTCCTCTAAGGTTAGCTCCTGCCATTCGAAATGTGTTCTGCTAATGCAAAGAAAAATGATCACTCAGATTGTGTGGTCTTCTGTAATCTCTGCTATGAGGCCAATAAACCTGAAATAAGCAGTCTGCAAAAATGTACTGTAAAACACTCCTCAAAGCCACTGGTGCCAGCTGAAAAACCATTTTTTAGTCTTTTACAGATAAAGTAAAGCACTTAAGGAATGCAAAGTTTAGTTTATTCATTTTGTGCTAACTAAAGTTTGGCTCTGATGGCAAATATTTTACCATTGGTCTAAGCAATATAAAGACATTTGACACTTAAACTTTCATACTGAGCTATTTCAGGGATGGACCAATTTTGTCTATTTCACCACAAGAAAATCATTTAGAAATAAATAGCAAATAAACTATCAATAAACAAAGTATGCACATAGTATCAACATTTCTTCAATATATTCGGGAAGCAGAACTACTCCGCAACTCTTATAGGTTTTCCCAACTCCTAAAAAGCAGTGTTTAGATATATTAAAGTCTGCTTGTGTCATGATGTCTTGCAATGTGGTCTAATTACAACTCGCATAAACAAAACCATGGTTAATCCGCATGAAATGTCCAACAGTTTATAGGCTTTGGCTTCAGTTTTACATTCTGAATGTGTAGGAGCTTTCAACAAAGTTCAGTCCTGCTACAATCCCCTACAATTATCTTATACCCCAGTATATACAGTGACCAACATTCTGCAGTAAAATAGCTTCTGCCAGAGGACCCCACATTTGTAGCATGTTCTGCCTTTTATGGGCACATCAGCAAAAAATTTTATGTGGCTCACGAGGAGAGACCAGAGTCTCTCCTTTAGTGCAAAGCTCCTGCATTGCTTTTCCTTGTCTCTCTTTTTTCTTTTTTCTGAGTTAACTATGGCAAACCAACACTTCTTTAAAGCTGCTAATGTCCTCGGAGACATCGGCTTTGTGAACAGTATAGTTTATTAATATAGTCGAACTGTCTCTTAACCACAATTTGAGATAAATAAGGATTCACAAGAGGAAAATTGCATTTGAAACTGTTTCTCTTCCTTTTGTGGCTGCTGCGATTTCCTTTTGGTGCCTTTTGTGATTTATATTTCTGTATTACTTTTTTTATATTTATTTAACAGCTTTGTCTAGCCAGATATGCCATAGAAAACTGATAAAAGACAAGGAAAGAATTTAGAATGCTATACTTCATCACTGTATTTCACAGGATAACAGATTTAACTGTACAGTGTTTTATACTGTTCTAAATTAGTAACATTTTAATGTTAAAAACTGTGTACTCCTACTCTTTAAATGACACTGAAAACACAAATAGAGAATGGTATCTGAAGATTTGCCATCCCCTGATATTTCTGTTCAACTCAACCACCAGTCACCAGTAGCTTATTTTGATTAACTTTTTTTTCCAGAAAGTATCTGGACAAACGGTGTAGTAATAACTAATGAATGGACAAACGATGTAGTAATAACTAATGAATGTAGGTTTTTTTTTTTTTCCTTTTCTGCTTACAGAGTAGTTAGACTTCTTTCAAGCCATACATAGTTATAGGGTGCTTCATAAAAATATCCATCCCATTTTTATGTTGTTGCAGAGCAGTATGTTTCACATATTCCAAAGGACAATGCCTTAAATAATTTTGATGATATCACTACAAATTTATCTCTGTGTAGGCAGCTGTTAATTTTTGCCACCAGTACAAGAATGAATATCACAAGGAAGGCAAATGGACAAATAAAACAAAAAAAGAGAAAAAGGAAAATTAAAGAAGAAAATCACTGGATGATATTTTTTCCTTTTATCAGTTCAGTTTCTTTTATCTTTGTATTATGTCTTATACATGACTGCTCCTCCTAGTGTTGACAAACCAGTAGACTTAACTGATTGTTTGATTTCTTTGAAATTCTTTGCAACTAATGAAAGTTGACTCATTTATTGTAACACTAGTAGGTGCAATCTTATATGCATAAAGTTCTATTCTTTTACAATTTTCACACTTCTTTATCCTTTTCACCCTAACGTGGCTTTCTTACCACTCAATCTTCTTTTCAGATTAATAACTAAATAATTGAATAACTTGAAGGAGATTTACACACTATGCTACCTAACTACAAAAGAAGTTACAAATAAGCAAAAATAAGGAAAAAAAGAAAAACAAACATTCAAAATTCTTCTTACCAAAAGAAACAAAGTGATATAAAAAAAAGAAAAAAGAAAGATAAGGAAAAGGCCTTATGTCTTAAATTGTGACTCAGATGATTATGAGATATTTGTAGAAGGAAATGTTCTATGCAAGGAGGCTGTGAACTCACTGAACCTGAAAAACAGAGTTCGAAATTTCTTTTTGAAAAAATTGCACATTTTTAGTGAAAGTAAGATTTATGGGGGTAAAATGCATTATCCACAAATTATGCAAATTTCAGACTGTGTAAGATAGCAGCCTGAGACTATTAAAAGAGAACAGCAATGGCCACTTGAAAGGAAGTGCTGTGGAAAATGTCTAGTAATACAAAAATGATAGCAAATCAGACATGATAGCATTTTAGGGTATTTGTATAATTCAAGAAGTGGGCATTGAAAGAATATTTTATGATGACTAGTGTGTTACTTGAAACTATTAAATAATGAAAATATGATCATTTCTTAATTTAACATAGTCATTTTTTAATGTCTTTTTTATGCTAAATTGAAAGAATGGTCTAGAATAAATCCTGCTGGGGTTGACTATTAGCTCAGGCTGCTTTGGAAAACTACAGACCCAATCCTGAGCAGTAAAACAAGCAATAATTCTATAACTAGATAAGAACATGGCTTCTTTTTGCATGCAGTGAGGGTTCTAATTTATTTTAACAATTTAAAATTTATATTCTGGTAGCACCTTGGGACTCTCTTATAGTCAATTACCGAGCCAAAAAGTTTTCCAGTCCTCGTTCTGCTGTAGTCTCATTAGTGTTCTTGATTGACTCTGGCCATAGTTTACAGCACAGAGGAGCTGAGATAGTGCACCATTAAGGAAAATGATTGACTTTTATTTTTTTTTCCTTGTGTCAAGCACATGTGTTTAAAATGCATGAAGTGATGCTTTCAGCCACATGTAAACCCTTCAGCTTTCATGACCTCTCTACAGCTTTGAACAGAAAGCAGTGCTTAGTTGATTTAAAGACTGTGAGGGGGAGATGGAAAAAAAAAAAAAAAAGAACTACTGTAAACATAACTCAAAAATTCATGACAAACTGAGTCGTTCAATGATTCTGTGATTTCAGTAGATGACGTTCTGTTTGGCAAAGAGCTTTGTTAGAAGAACGGCCTTTCACTCCATCAGTCTTCAATTTTTCTCCATTTTCAAAGATTGTGTGAAGCATACGTAAGCTGACCTGCCCAAAGGCAGGTACGACTCTGTCAGAAAACAAAACTGGAGCAAGCCTGGAGAATACTTCTGTAAAATATTTAATTTGGGAAGTATTCGTGGACTTGAAAACATGAGCAGTTTCACTCAATCAGCCAATAATTTCAGAAATCTCGAAGGAATTAGCTTGTCAAAATCTTTATGTCACTGCAGTTGATCTCAGTTCCTATTATTATTATTTTTTCTATGGTGGGAATTCAGGATCTGAACGGGTTCAAGACCTGAGCTGGCTGCCATTAAAGTCAGTAAGAATCTTTTGTTGGCTTTGACTGCAGGTTCGTTTAAGCCTCACAGGGTACACGAAAGATTGCAGGCTGACAGTGATGGACACCGAAGTGTTTGTTTTAAGAACAATTTAGCCACAGCAGGAATTCTGCCTTCTTCGCTTGCCCGGCCAGGGAGATGCTGTAATCAAGAAGGTGATTTTCCGAGCCTGGGACCTTCCCAGCACTCTGGGTGTGCTGCCCCTTCTGATTTCCCCAGCGGAGGGAGTCATGACTGCATACTTTCTGTTAGTGGGAGACTAGCTGACGAGTTAAAAATAGTGCTTTGCTTGGGTACTGGTCATCTATGGAGGCACAGAAGTAATACAGCAAATTACTTGACCAAAAAGAGTAGACTGCTGACCTATAGTGCTTAGTTTCTGATGTAGGAAAAAGGTAAGTGGTGGTAGAGATATTCTGACAGAAATTAGATTTTCCCTTTGAAACTCTACCCATAACTTTTAACAAAATTGTTACGATAATCTAAGAAAATATCTGCCTCCGCCTGCACCACCTCATGTGGATGTTACTCCCAATCACCTGTCAGAGAACTGGCTGCACTTCTGCGTACCACCTCGCCACCACCATAAGGTCAATTATGCTCAATTGGAAGAATTACAGTATCAGATGGCCAAACTTCAAGAGGAAACTCCTGGTTTCTAATGTTGTTATTTTCTGACTTAATACTGTTCTAACAGTTTATATTGATTATTATTAATATATTTTCTGTGCATCATTTGTTTCCAAATAACCATGAGTGCTGTGGCATTCACTTCATTTTTGCTGTCTTTTGAGAGCTGTAGCCTAGATTGTACAGACTGGGCCACATCTTGGACTCTGTGTGGATGTAAAACTCTACAGGAGTTTTGGGAAACAAAGAAAGCTTAAGATCAACCTGGACGAGATGCAGACAAACAAAGTATAAAGTATAATCACAGGTTTAGAATATTAAGTAAGAAAAATTAAGTCTTTTTATATGAACCTAAAGCAAGATACAAATACAATTAACACATTTATGTAAAACATAAAAACATGATATACATGCTGAAATAAATATTTCTAGGGTAACTTTACCCAGTGATATGAGTAAGATTTAGCTGAGGAATTTTGATTAGTCTTATTGGTTCATTTGGACTAATTACATGGATTAGAAGTGTATAGATTTAGCGTATCTTCCAAACCCTCTTGAAAAACGTCATACTTAGGTACTCTGGAGTCTGCTGTTTGCTGTGGTGAATGAGTGGAGCCTGCTGAATTTTGCCCAGGATGTGGACATAACAGTCACTGAGCCAGTGTACAGTCTACAAAGGAGGAAAACAAAACCTCTCCTTGAAACATGTCAGAATTAGAAACATGGAGTCCTATGTGCTGCAGAGAATAGCAAGAAAAGTTAAATACTTGTTTTTGATCATCATTCCTCCTACAGCAGTAAATGAAACTTTAGAGTTCAGATGTGGCGATATCTGTCTCCTCGTTATTACAAGAACGCTGGCACAAAGCTGTTAACTTTTACTGACAGAAAAGGCCTGTACTTGCTTGAATTACCCTATTGGCTGCATCATGTTATTTGTATGAGAGTGGACATGCATGATCAAAGCCACGGCGCATTAACTTGCTCTGAGTTATTTATGTTCTTTGAAACAAGATGCTTTACTTCAAATAGATTTTGTGGCAGCAAGAAAAGGCATTTTTAAAAGTGCCTTTACACAAGCATAGAGTAGAAAGAAAACTTATCTTTCTCAGTTTACCACTAAGATCCTTTTAATCTCTGTAAATACGAGAAAGATAACACAGTTAAGCCTTGAATACTGGTGACTGGAACAGAAAATTTCAGTGGCACAAACTTGGAAAATAAATCTACTTACAGATGACAGTTTAAAGGAATCCATGTTTTCTAAACTTCAGGAGATGCCAGTAACATTTTGCAAACTCAGAGTGCATGATGACATGCAGTGTGGCTAGAGAGTTACCTATCAGACTCTTGTGCTGAAAGGTTTATTGTACTTTAGTCTATTGACCTGAACCTAGGAAGACAACACACATGCCTTGAATCTTGAAATGATAATCCTAATCCAGGATGGACTGTGAATCCTATGTATTTTTATGTTGCTTTTTTCCCTATTAAAGGCTGATTAATCCACTGACATTTTCTAAATACAGGTTGATATCATTTCATCCCTGGAAGATGTGTTAGGTTAAATCCATAGACTAATATGTGGACACACAGACTACAGGCAGGTAGTAAACAAACCTATGTGTGCCCTCAGGCCCTTAGCAAAGAAGGCTGTAATCCATGTCTTTATGTCTTTTATAGTTTATGACTGGTATAACTCTAATAGACTCAGTTCAAAGTAGAGCCTTTTTTTTTTTTTTTTTTTTTTTTTTTTTTTTTTTGTATTTTAAAGAAGTTGTAAATTTATTTCCATATCTTTATACAAAGCATCTGTTACTTTGGGGTGTTTTTCTTGGTGAATCTGACAATGAAAGAGCTTTAAAAAGCTTCATTTGAAGATCACATCTCTTACCTAATGTTTTAGCATGTTGCTTCCTTTCCGCTGTCATGTATTTACCTTTAGGTGCCCATCCCCACTGAGTATTCCTCTTTTGCAAGGAGAACAAAACTGCATGAATGTATGCTATGCTAAACGAAACTCTCCATTGCATAAAAATTCTGAGTAAATGCAAAATGTTCAGCTCCATTAAGAAAGCCAAAGACTCTAGTGAATTCATTTGGATTAAGATTTGAGCAGATCTGTGGTATTTCACTCCAGCCTCTACTGCACGTGATCGCTTTCACTGATTCATTGCAAAAGGACTAATGACAGTTCTATATATATATGAAAATGGAAAAACTAAGAGTCTGGACTTGAAACATGGGTCTTAACTTCTAAGCAAGGGGTTAATCAAGGTGTCTTAAAACAGGTATATGATTCACTTATCAGATGTGACTGGTATTGAAAATACCAGCTAGCTGACTAGGATCAAACTAATTTAAAAACAAGCAAACCACAAAACCCTAAGATAAGGGGATATTGACACCATTTCAGTTTTCACAAGACTAGATAGATAGATTATTTTGAAGAAAATGTGCTTGTGTGTATAAAAACGTTGTTTATTATTAGGATTCATTATGTCAGAAGACAAGAGAATAAGAGCTGGAGAAGAGGATGTGCGAAAAGATTTTATTTACTGCTTGTAATGGTCTTTAGAAATCTACTGGGAGTAATTTTGTTTTCTTAAATGAACTGCTCTAAACTGCCTGCCTACAATCCTGGCCTATCATCACAGCAATAGATAATGTCATAACACAAATCCATCACAATTTATTATCTAAATACAATACGTATCTTTTTTTCTCTCTTTTTTTCTCAGTGTCCTCCAGCAGTCTGAAGCTGCTTCTGATGGCAGCTCTGGAAAATGAAAAAGGTGTGGAATGTGTGGGAACCAAGAGCCTGGGACACTACTAAACTGTCATAACTTGAAAACTGTGTCATCTGTGAAATAACACATGCCCCAGTTTATATTGTACTGTTTAGATTAGAACATAAACTGTAGCACATGGAAACTTTTCCATATGCACCATGTGCCCGTGTCTAAGATACTCAGCTGGAGACTTCAGTCTCTATCTTTGGGACTGGGAACCTCGAAATCCTGCTCAGACCTTACCTATCTCTCTTCTACATTTTATAGGAGAAAATGATTTTCTTTTAACAATGAAATTCCCATGTTGCCTGAGGTTTAGAGTCTGAGATTATCCAGAAATTAGATAGCCCCCAGTGCTGCGGTGTTGCTTTTACTCGAATTATTTCATTTGGCTAAATAAGTTGTGGGCTGAGGACTAGGGAGCTCCAAATAGGAATTCAGAGTCTGGAGCACAGGTATGCGAAGCAGTTACAATGAAGTATTGTTGATCGCTATATATTATTAGCAGAGAGGCCTGGCGGTGACTTCAGCACTGATTAGAGGTCAGGAGATCTGTTTTGTGTTCTTATTGCTAGCAACTGCTTTATTTGTGACTCTGGATAAGCCACAAAGACCCAATTTTTCACAGGAACTGAATTGTAAAATGTAGATTAGGGCACTCGGCCTCCTTTGAGAAATGCTGTGAGGTCACACGGATGAAAAGCACAGAAGACTTATTAAAGGTAGCTCAGAAAATGACAGTGGAGGATGGGTTGTGTGTCATAAGGCTGTATTCTTCGGTGGCTGGAAGGCAGCCTGACTTTAACCACCTGAAGTTTACAGGGTCCGGCCTCAGGCTGATGTTTTCAGCAGATTTTTATGGCAGAAATTGCTCAGACATTTCTCACTGAGATTAAAAATTAGAATCATGTGGAGGTCAAAAACTACCTTCAGGGAAGGATTTTGAGACATCAAAACTGATGATCATTGGGAGTCGGAATCATCTCACAGAAATGCTGGTATTGTCTGGGAGGAAAAAGGAGAAAGGATTATCATCCCTATGTTTTCTGGTTGAGAAATGCTCTATTATCAGATTTCTCCAGGAAAAAATGTTTAACCACTGATCATGTCACTTAAGCTTTAATTTAGGAAATTAAATTCCTTTCCTCCTTCTCCCCCCACCAAGACATATTCTTCGGTCCTTTAATCATGTTCATGGATTCTCTTTTATAATTTTTCATCATCTTTATTTGAACGCATAATTAGATGCAATAATCCAACACTGGTGGCCTCAGCACCAGTATAGATGTCATATAATCTCTTCACTCATATCTGGCATTTCCCTACTAAAACTTTCAAGGACTATATTATTCCACAATGAAAACTCATGTTCAAGTAATTATCCATGCTGACCTTCAAGTCACTCGATATTTCTCCCATTCCTTAGAATTCCCACTCCTAAAGAATAACTTGCGTCCCTCGTTCATAATTACGTTCTTTCCACTTGGCAATATTGATATGCAAATCATTTTCCCACAGTACGTTTACCAATAAATTGAGTTCATCCTGCTGTAATGACATAATCTCTTCATCATTAATCATTCCTCCAATTTTTATGTCATTTGTGAATTTTACAATAATGTGTTTACATTGTCTTTACTCAAGTGATTGACTAAAAAGATTAAATAGTCTATATTGAAGAACTAGAATCTACAGACCTACATTAGAAATTTTACTTGAAGACTGTAATTTTTAATACTTTGAAACAAGATTTGGCTTTTTAAACCTATTAAATGTGCAATACAGCTTTCTATCACTTATCTTATTAAGATGTAGAAGTCTAAGTATATCTACCAAAAATATTTAGTTTATCATCTAACTGTCTGAATATTCTCCCCAAAAAGTATGGCAATGCTTTGAAAAAAATAAATAAATCTGCCATTTATATAAATCTATTAGGTGTAGATTTTTTTCCCTTATATTTCTTATCTTCTAGTATATACTTATGTCTGTTACCTCCTACTATTTTTTATGATAATTATTAGTTAATTAATTGATGCTTTCACACCCCTTTTATGTCTGTTTTAACTAGCATAGACTTCTTCCTTAGCAGAAATTTTGACATTTTGGGCACTTAAGAAATTCCCAATTATCAATCACATTTAATTACTTTCTCCCAAGGGATTTTGCTCATAAACATTATCCACTTCATGAAGCAAGCCTATAAAATTTAAATGAACTGTAAATATGTTGGAGGTTGAGGTTTTACTCTTCACTTTCTGTTATAATTGACTCATTATTTCTTGTACTTGCTCAATTGTTAAGTTTTGCCGTGATTTCAATTTTCTTTATGTTGTTTTTTGTTTTGTTTACAGGAGGAGATAAAGAACTTGCAATTCCCCTATACAAGATATAACCTTTTTTAGGTAATGTTTTATAATTTTAGAAATCTTGAAAGTATTGAAGAGTTTCCTCTATGAAACTTCCAAAATATGCCACTAAAAATTGAAATCCCTGATGGTAATGCATCTTTTTTCCACTTACAGATGATATATTGGTCTTTATAAGGCTGACCATAATTTGGTAGTCTGCAGCTCCACATAGAGTGCTTTATCTGTTACCACAGTAACCCATAACTATTAAAGTTCGTTTCACAATGTTGATAACTTAGAAACGGTTAAAGTCACTTTTAACATATCGTACCACCCGCCTTCCATTTTTCCCTACTGAGTTCTTCCTAAATAGGTTATAATCATCAATGGTAAGATTCCAGTAATATGAATCTTACAACACAATTTCATTTAGGAATTACTGAAAAATTGTAACCCAAATTCAGTAATTCCTAACTAGGTCAAACTTATCTTGAGCAATTCCAGTTGCTTGTGTTTATTACCTAGATTGCCAGCAATAACACATAGGAAATTCAATATTTTCTCTTCTGTGTCCTTCTGTGACTTGGTTATTTAGGATTCTGACTTCTTGGTTTCGTGCTAGTTGTATATGCACATTTTTTCATCTTTTCACTTCCCTTGTATGCTTCTCTCTCCTGGCTGCTTTGGCCATCCTATTCATGGAAAATTGATTGGAGGAAACTAACAAAAGCACAACCTTCTTCTGCTCTACAAGAAGCTTCTGGCTTCTGACTCCTGACTGCCTTTGCTCATGATATGAGATGTGTCTCTGGAAATGCTCTAATGTTTTTGTGCTTTAACATCCTTTATTCTCCAAAGTCTTTTACAATTAGTCACATATAATGCTATCAGTGGTAACTATGTTCTTAGGACCACTTTGAACCAGAGGACTTTGCCTGATTGCCTAAGAAGCTTAGTAGATTAATGTCAGTCTTGTAATTACGTCTTCTGCCTCGCATCCTTGCGTCCTTTTGGTGACCTGCTGATCGCAGTATGCTTATTCTGCTCTTTGTAGGATAACATACCAAAGCTGGTTGTTTGCTTTCCTTGGATCATCGGAGATCTTCTTGTGCCCTCCTAGAGGGGTTTTAAAAATACTTCATTCATATGTGTAAACCTGGAAGGTCTGGAAGGATCTACTTTCAGTGTAAAATGTACTTTATAGTTTGAATGATGTGTTTTAATGAGGCCCAGGGACACAAGTTTAATAGTGAAGAAGTAGCTATAATCTGAACAATGCCTATTCTGCACAGTGAATGAGATATGTTCTATATAAAAAGTAAAATGTGACAGGCAAACCATACATATGCATGTATGACTACAATTAAGATAAATATGGGTTGAAATATATCTGTATATGAATAAGCACTAAATTAAAAGATCAAATTAAGATAATTTTTCTTCTTCACATTTAAATTCAGTATTTCTTGATTTAAATAGTTACTAAATTGCTACTAAATTGTAGATTTTACACGGTTATTAAATAAATTAAACTAAATTATTACAAACTGTGCAGTTGTCTTTGTTTACATAGTTCTAATCATGATCACATTCAGAGTGATTTTCTTCTAGAATCATTTCTCATTTCTGGGACCCTGAGTCTAAACTATGAAAAGTACAAATTACTCTAGAGATTATTTTTTTAAAAAAAGAAAAGAAATAAAAAGAGGAATTGAGGAATTAAATATTTTTACACATGAACATTTCTCTGTAGACTTCAAAACTGGGTTTCACCATACACATTTCCTAAGACCTAGCTTCTCATATCCTTTCCTTTTATATGGCTAAAACAGTGCATTGCACTAGAGAATACTTTGACTGTGATTTATTATTGCTGGTTTAATCAGGGAACTGCTCTTTTAGATAAGTTGTTTGCCTGACTTGCTGTCCCTGCTGGACTATTTAGTTAGATTGGAAAAACAGTGGCAGACTCTACGGACCTTTTCAAGTTAAAAATCTGATAATTTACTGTCTCTTTTTTCTTGATGCCCTTTATTAATATTTTTTTGTGTGTCCTTCTAAGATTACTAGTCTGCTTAGCATCTTGTCCTAGGAGAAGGCTAGATTGTATAGTCACTTCTGGAGCACTCTTCTAAATGTAGGTTTGCCAGGTCCAGCCTGGCCTGAGGTAAGGCTGTAGGTACCAAGACTTAGGGTTTAGTGCTAGTTTTATATGCATCTGGAGACTTCAGTGTGGTTTCTGGAGATGAGGAACCACTTTTCAGGCTTCTCTCCTCTCCTAAATCCTGGGTGGGGAACAGAACTGGACTAGTAGCTGGGTTCTCCTGGAGCATTTTTACAAATGTTGCATTTTTCTTGGTATGACTAACTGTATAGCAAACCTTGCTGTGATGACACTAGAGCAAGATCAGCAGAAGGAAGTTTGTGAGTAAGATACCTTCATCACTCATGGCAAAACAGAGGGCTGTGAATCGTTGCAGACACTAACAGCCCCTCTACGCGTGCTCCTGCTGGCTGCCTCGAATGCCTCAGAATTCCTGAGAACTGAGAGGGACACAATCTTTTCCCATCTTGGAATATACCCTATCATCTTCTTATCCGCTATCTGATCCTAAAGACTATAGAATTAAAACTTAAAGTACTGCCTAAATAAAAGAGAAGGAAAACTGCTGTTTCTCTAGCCTACATCCAAGATGATGCTTTAGTCAGACAAAATTGACATCGTTTTTTCTTACGCATGAATTAGATTTGCTGATACATACTCAGTAAAGACTAATCTTGTAAATAATCTTGAAAAAAAATTCTCAAAACAAGAAAAAATGTATCAAATTGCCTATACAGTTACAGTTCATTTGAATTCAGAGATTCATTAAAGACATTATTTTCTATTGTTATTCCTGTAAGTATCATAGAATCATAGAATTGGTAAGGTTGGAAGCGACCTCTGGAGATCATCTAGTCCAACCCTCAAACGAGTGGCCCGTATGAGGATCAGACCTGCGACCCTGGCATTATTAGCACCACACTCTAACCAACTGAACTAAATCAAATCCTCCAAGTTTTAGTTAAATAGTTAAATAAGCTCTGAGACTAAAATGTAAGAGTACAAGATTAAAGTTTGGTGAGTTAAATGGCATAATGGAGAGCTTAAAAAAGTTCCCTTACTGCTCTTGAGCTTTATCTTGGTCATAAAGGTTCCCTTACAAATAATAGAGTTTAGATGATCCACTAGGTAATGAAGCTTTTAATCCAAATTGTTAACAATGACTGAAATCTAATTATTTTTTGTAAGCCTTTAAACAATTTTTATTACAGAGCATTGTGGAATTTATTATTACAAGTATTTATATGGAACATTGTGATACATGCAAACCAATTTAAATTATGTTAGTGTTTTTCAAACTTAAATTAAATGTATCATTTGCTATTATTACGGTTTTGAAATTCAGAGGATCTTATTTTTCATCTTTTGAGCTTTGACTTCACAACTTTGGTCCATGCTTACCACAGATATGTTCATTTGCAGTGTACTTTATCTGCATGTTTTGCTTTTTCTTGGTTAAAAAATAATTTTGGTAACAGAACAAAATAATTATTGATATGCATTTTAGTGGCACTACATTCAAATTTTAATGCAAATACAAGAATAACTTCACCCATAATGCAAATACTGGGTCTTTCACAGCTCCTCTACATGCTTCCTGTCTAGACAGAAAAATGGCACTCCGTCTGCCATGGGACAGATTTCATTCAGGGCACAAGTTGGAGCTCCACCCTTGACATTTGTGTACAAAATTTATGGGAAAACAATTAGTATCCTATAATTACTCTACAAACAAAAGGGGCTCATGGAAATGCAAGTTTTGGAGAAAGATTTTCTTTTGCTTATAGGTAGGTAATAACTATTTTATTGATATTTTATAGGAAATCTAAACAAAGCACAATAGGTTTATCGTCTTTTTGTGCAATTTTATGTTTAGAAATGTATATATTTAAGGATATTCTACATATTTTACATATATTAAAAATACAAAATATGTTTTAAAACTTTATTTTACATATATACTTATTCAGCTGTAATGACCTCTTCCATTTCTAGAGCCTTTAAGCAAATTGCCACTTTAGCACAGATAGGAGAAAAAATCTGCCAAATAAAGATAATTTTGCAAGAATACAATTCTCTAATTAACCTAGTAAAAGTAATACCTAAAAAGTTCTGTAGTTCAGGTTAAATTTTGTTTTGTTATCCAGGACTTGCTAAGGAATGGCAACATTTTGTCCTGCACATCTGCTATGCAGTAGATTTCAGATATTACCTGTTACAGCTTGATGAAAAAATAAAGGCCTGAGATAGCACAGACTTTATGTGATACAGTTATTTCTCTTTTCCCAAATTAACTGTAGGTATTTGAAATACCTCTTTAGGTGCATGAAGCTATGCACTAACTTGCAACATTCTTAAAGCAAATTAACCTCCAAATGGGCTATAATACTGGTGAAAGAAATCTCTTTTCCTTGAATATGTTGTAATATGATTTGAATAGTGCTTGGTTCAAGACCTGGACATCCGATTGGCAAGGCGTCAGATCACTGTGTGGCGTATGTTTTTCCTCCATGAGTAACCTACTATAACTGACCAAGTGTAATTGCAAATGTAACTGCAGAAGATTTCCGCAAGTGCAAAACAAAGTTAATTAAGTTCAAACTGCATTTCAAGGGTTTTTGCATTTCTACATCTTGGTGAATCATGCAGCTCAGCTGACTCCAGGATACACACTCGTACTCACACCCTCACTTTCACTGGAGCAGACTTTGGTGTTAGAATGTAAATGAGTCCTATTTTTCTAGCTCAGTTTTTAAAAGATTTATTTTAAATCGGTACACATCCCCAGTGTAGATATTTCTCATCAGGTTTAACTCTTGCTTAAAGTAGTGTAGTTTGAACCAGGAAATTAGGAAATTAAAATAAATTATTTTCATATGGAAATTCACTACGTAATATTGAAACCTAATTTAAAATGCCAAAGATTTTCCTGAATTGACAAGACCTACATCAGGTGCAATTTTGTGGTGCCTAGATCTAGCTACACATCTAGTTTATCATCATGACAAAAAACACCTGAATTTACTACTATTTTTTAGTTTGGACATTCAAGAAAATACATAAAAAATGCTTCCAGTTGGAAGCACAAAACCCATGCCAGCTCTTTCATGCTGTGCTGCAAAGAAAACAAGCATTAATATTAGGCTGTTTTCCCCAAACCTCCAGTAACATGTCTGCCACCCAAACTGAAAGAATGTGAACTGTGATATCATTTTGGACAAAGAAGCTTTTGTCTGGAGAGTGTTTGAGTCTTGGGAATAATTTCAGTGATGAAACAGAAGGAATAAGGAGAATTTTAATAATATTAAATGTAGTTTGGAGTTTGTTAAGAAGTTGTCTCTCTATGGGATATTTATGTGTGTCTGCCATTTCCTCTCCTGCACTGAAATTCAGTGAAATAAGTACTCTGAGATATTCTTGATTATAAATTACTTTTGGCTGCAAAGAAGCTGTTACTGAGAAATGACAAAGGTGCACAGAGGGGGATGCAAAGCTAAACAGATAAGTCTTCAACGCCCTATCCTGGCAGGAGTGGACTGAAATTGGTTAAAAGTAAAATAAATCTGCTGAAGTCACAAATTTCAGTTTACAAACAGGCCAAAACACATTTCTAAATCATGTGACTAGATGCTATATGGAAGCTTTGTGTGCAAATTGGAATTGGAAGACTGTAGAGCTCATTTCAGATAAAGATTGCCCTACCATGTGTAAGTAAAGTCATCGCTCTAAACAGAATTAAATCAGATTTGAAACTAGTACTAGACAAGATGTCAACAGTATTTTGTGAGAACGTTGATCATGATAATATATTAATATTAACCATGTTAGGGGATGGATGTATTTTTCTTAACACGGAGTTCGGTGTTATTGATTTATACCATGGGCTGACTTAAGGATTCTCACAGTACTATTAATTGTATAAGAAACTTTCTATACACCAGAGTAAAAATAACTAGAAAACTCTTTATCCTCACTGGGCTTTGGATTTGTAGTTCAATATCTTTGTTGCAACTAACACCGCACTGAGGAATATTGTATGACTTCAATGAGAGCTGGATCTGGTGCACTGAACCCATTTCCTTACAAGCATATTTTTTGCTTTAACCTCCATAATCTGCTCAGGACATTTTTTTATTAATATTTTTTCCCCCAAACCTCTCCTCCTACACATTCCTATCTGTTCTGACAGCACTAGAAATACAACACTTGTCGAACTATGCTGTGAACACGGTGGTTTTTCAATCAGGGACTTTGGATTGCTACAAGTAATGATGTTTACTAAAACCGAAGACTTCATTTCTTAAAAACAATTTACGTTAATATGATACCAGTGGGTGATAAGCTCCCTTCTAGTTTATACACAGATCTGCTTTCTGTCAGGAAAAGTACTTTCCCTGGATCCTCTCAGATGGCTTTGTTAGCATCTCCCTTTCCTGGAGGCCGCGTGGGAGCTGTCGTCTTTCCTTTGATTCTGCGGAGAAGCTCGGTATAGGCTGTTGAATTTGGTCTCTGTGGACAAGGCTGCTAAGTTTCATATGTCTGAAAGTTACACTTGAATGAGAAAAGAAAGAGTTCAGAAACCAACTAAGAATAATCTAATGTAGTAGTAATATTATTGTTTCTCTTCTGCTCACTCATGTCATTTGTTCATAACGCTGAGTGGTATTGGATGACTCAGACTCCAGGGACATATTCATGAGTTTCATCCCTGCTCTTTAAAGTATCAAAGTAGAAAGCTTGTGTTAACATTCCCTCCCACTTTTCTCTCTCTCTCTTTTTTTTTTTTTTTTTTTTTGTTATTTATTTTATATTTATATATTTTTAGTTTATTTTTTGATTTTCCTTTCCTGTTTGATATACAGGACTGATATTTGATATACAGGTTTGATAGTCCTGTTTGATTTTCTTTCGATTATTTATTTTATATGTATATATTTATTTATTTTATTTTATTTTTATATTTCTCTTTCCTGTTTGAAACAGCTTTACAAACTGGTAAATATGGGTGAACATCAGACGTTAGGAATGTGAACATATTGATCAGTGCACATAAGTAAGCATAAATCACTTTTAGATATGAACAAAATACTTCACAATAGAGACATTTTTAAGCAGATTCCAGATGTTGATAAATACATTAAAATGTATCATAGCTATTTCAAAAGAAACAGATAGGGTAACTACTAAAAGAACACTTTGCTTGTTTTTATGGTGACTCAGTTCAGTTTTGCAACTCCTAATATGTGTAGCTATGTGATGTGTTGTTAATTTTCAGTGTGCTTCCAGCTGTAATCACTCTGACATAAAATTTCAACAAAACTGGTATGGTTCTGTTGTTAATATTTTGAATCCTAACACACTCCACATGGGCTACTCCCATGTCATTGTCAAATACTTGTTAGCAAAAAGACTGTGTGATTAATTAATTTTCCAGGACATCCACAAAACTTGAAAAGGAATCCATTCTGAATCAAGTAGTATGAATTTTTATACTTGCAAGCAGCTCCTCCCCCAGACATACTTGGCCAGACAAAATATTTTGTCTAATGTGAAACAGAAAAAAAAAAAAAGTATATTTAACAGAAGAAAATTGGTTGATGAACTTACATAGCACTCATAAAATAATGATGGCTTCCATGTTACAGAGTAACTGCTCCATGGCATTTACCATGCGCCATTAAGGAAGAACATATTTTCAATGTCCTTTTCAATGCGTTTTGCACCTAAGCACAGAGCATCTTCCCAGCCACCATGTTACTTACCCAAGATGGAGCTGGTCTGTTTAGGTCTTTTCTGTAGCAGTTTTCTGATTTTATGTAAGCGAACTTAATATTCTCCAGATCAGAGACTTCTTATGAAATCTCTAGGGTAAATACTCTAAACACTGAGCAACAGATGAATTACCTCACAGTTGTCTTCTCTGCTTTGGTGAACATTTGCATGTTCTATATGAAGTAGAAAAACTCGAACTGGACAAAATGGAAAAAAAAAATCAGCTTAGAAATGTTATGCCAGATTGTCCTTAAGTTTAAGAGTGCAAATCCCTGCTGTTACACAGATACTAGGTTTGAATTTGCCTTTTTTGCAACCATTTTAAATACTTTATCACCAATCTCTCTTTTTGGCAAGGTACCCAGACTATACAAAATAATCTACCAATTCTGATATGTGCCTAGAGTACAGAGACCAGGTTTCTTTGTATTCCAAGATAAGCTGGACCTGGGTTTTTACATCCAGTAGAAATCTTATAATTCAACTATAGATATGTTTTCTTCCTTTTTTTTCTCATATGGTTTCAACACTGCACAGCAGTGTCATGAAGAACATCCTGCACACAGACTCCACTCTTACTCATGAATCCTAAGAAACCTTGAAACAAACACGGTGAATTTTTTTCAAGATTAGAAACACAACACTGGAGGTTTATACTCTGATCTTCCACATCTCCACAGCAGAAATCCATATGGCTCATCTGCCCATGGAGATGAAGGAGATAATATGGTTTACTTTATTTATTCTTTTATAGGTATCCATAAAAGTAAATACAGTGTCAAATGCGTAAATATTGGGATGCAGTTCTGCTGCAGGCTAGATTGGTGCAGATTTGGAACAACTCAGCTGTGGTTTCAAAGATAGCACCATGCCTATAAATTTCTGTAAGTGACTGAAGATTAAGGCCTTTGCTTGAAAAACTGTGTTGATTAACAAAGAAAAATACAGTCTGGTCAACCTATCTTCTGCTATTTTCTCTTCTAAAAACATTGTTAGCTGTGATAGACTAATGAACTAAATAATATGCAGGAACATTTTCAGACAGTTGAACATGATTGTCTCTATTGGTAAATAGACTATTCCCTGAGCTGATTTTGGAAGGTGAGAAGTATCCACTTGGAGAATTTCCAGGCGTTTTCAGGAGTCAGAACATCTCATTGGTTTTAATAGCTAGTTTGAGTAAAGTCCACCTGCTTAGAGAATAAGAGGTGTACAAACATTTGCAGGTTGTTCCATGTCACTTGGCCTCTCTGCCTAAAAATGATTCCAGAATACGTCTAATAAGTAGATTAACATGCTAATGTCAAAGTTTACATTCAGAGGCCATTTATAAATTTCCATTGCTTAGTATCTACTCAAAAATTTTAATAGGAAACCAAATTTTAATTGGTGTATTAAATACATGTATTTTTTAAAGAAAACCACTGGTGGTTATGCACCACTATGCAACATGCTGGATATTTTTTTTTTGTTGTTGTTGTTGCAGCAAAAAGGAACACAAGTCCCATCTCTTTGTAAGGCAATGAACTCTGCTGCAAATCCTCTGGCCAGCATATCCTCTTGAGTACATGGAAGCAAGACATCAGTGGCTTCAGCAAACATCCCATGGATTTTTAAGGACCATCTTTTCACAGTGATCTTAGGAATCTGTTTCAAAAAAAAATTCTATTATAATAGCTGAAACATAATACATTTATTCTGTTGTATCTTCATAATTATCAGTGGAAAATGTATGGTTTTGTTTAATTTAATCTTATTTTCATCCTCTGTCACATGTCCCTTCCAGTCTTCTAATACCACAGTGTTTTGTATCAGGTACAGCCATCTTAATTTATGCATATTCTGTGAGTTAATGTGTCACTTCTCACACGTCCTCTGTGAAACAGGGACTTTCTAGTGAGGATTGACAAGGCAATGCGAGAAAATAAAGGGAAGATCACTGCTGGAGCTAGTAAAAGAAACACTTGTGTAATGCGTCAGTCCTATGAAAACACAGGGACAATGTGTGATTTTATTAGCAGTTCTGCTCTTTCCTTTAACACTCCAAAAGCAGTGAACAGACATTAATTTGAAGTGTTAAAGGAGTAGCTTCGTTTATGTCAACCAGAAGAAGTAGTTGACATATTCATATGAATAACATTGCTTTTTGATTTCTACAATATGAATATATAATGTCTCTGAGGAAATTAAATAAGTGACTCACAAAGGTATAAAGGAAAGGGAGCTGAATATACAATCAACTAAGAAAATCAGTCTTTTTTCTGTTGAGGTGAAGGATTCCCACACGCTCCCAGGACAGCAGCAAGTTTCAGCAGCTATCTAATATTCATGGTGTGTTCTCTTATGTTTTCTATAGGTAAGAGGAAAATTGCTTTGTGCATTCAAGCATCTCCCTTCTTGGCCTTCAAGAAAAAAGCAAACAAAACAACAAAAACAAAACTTTTTTACCACTATACAACCCTCTTGCATCCTTACAGGAAGATTTTTACCGGATTCAGGAGAAGCGGCTGAGCCACACTTCCTGTGCACCAGCCTTATGCTTGGCCACCTGCAGTGCAGGAAACATAATCCATCCCTGTTTCTGGGAAGCTCCTACCCATGCTTTGGTCGTATTACTGCCTGAATCCTCTAAACATTTCATTTCTTCTGAATACCTATGTTGACTCATGATTGCTCGTGTTAAAATATATCAAGAGAGGGTAGAAAAGCAGAATTTAGCCAATCTATTCACCTTAAAGGAAGTAGCAGACTAAACACTGAAAAAACTATAAAAACTATAAAAAGTTTTTTTTTTTTTTTTTTTTTTTTTTTTTTGTGGAAAGACGTATGAGATGGTAAATGGAATGAGGTCAGGTCAGTGACCTATGACTCAATTATTATGGTGGTGATATTTCTGTAAACTCAGTGGTCATGTAGACTACAGCTGGAGGCACTTGTCCACTGCACGTGTGTATACCTGTAAGATGGAGGAGCAAACTCTGCAAGTGCTTAAATTGATTTGTCTGACAAGAAAGTATTACATTTTTATATGCGCACTTTTTGAATTGCTCCGTGAATCTTTGCGGCGTAGCTTATAGCAATACATAACACGGTAGCCGTTGGCTTACTTGAATTCTGAGTGAGTGAAGTTAGACATACTATTATTATAAGAGAAGGAAAGGCCCTTTATATCACCCTTTTTAATTCTGGTCTTACTGCAGATCCTTTTCCAAGTTGGCTCAGTAGTAAGATGACAGGGTCCTTCTGACACATAATAAAGTGCCTTTAAATGTTTTGTCCCCTTATCTGAGTATCAAAGTCCAGGACAACAAGACATTCTTACAAAGGGGAATATTTTGGAAAATAAGTATTAAAGAATTATTAAATAAGATTGAACGTTCTGGATATGCAATTCCAGTCGACTTTAATAGGAGCTTAACCTGTTCTTAACCTAAACCTGTTCATGTTTCATTGCTGTAATCATTAAAAGGCGAAAAGTGAAAGGTATACGCAGTTCCTGCACAAAATACTGGAATGGTGATAACTTTTCCCATTCCAAAGGCAACTGCCTTTGTTTTTATATCAGGCAGTTTTAACAAAGCATAAAATGCTTTTTTAGCACTAAAATTACTAAAACTATAAAATTTTAAAAGATACAAATTAATTTGCTGAGCGATTTTTTTGTAGTTTTTGTTTTTAAGTCCCTTATATCATTCTAATTTTCGAAGTGGTATTGAAATGACAAACATGAAGTGATCAATACTTTACTTCCACTTCTTTGTGTAAATAGTACTTACTTTTCCCCAGTAAGCCAAAAAATTCCAGATGACAGACAGAAGACAAGTAAATTAATAGGGATCATTCCTAAGACAACTAATCAGGGGTATTTTCTTAAGCAGTCCTAATGAAAGCCACAGCACTTGCAAATAGAGATCTAGGTTTATACAATAATTTATGCCTCTAATAATGCCACTTATATGAATAACATGTTTCTTATAAACTGGATAATAAACTATAAGCTAGGCCCACAGAAAGCCAACAGCGCATTAGTTCCCGCATTTTTAATCAAATGTGGCTCTCTGGGCTAGGCACTAGAATCCCATTTTTGCATTCCTTCATTGCTAAGGGAGGGGGAAAAAAAAAGTCACCTGAAATCATAAAGGGAAAGTGTAAAGCGATATAGCTTAGCCTGTAAGCTCACTGAATCTTTCATTTCTACGTCTCTGCATCACAGGAAGGAGAATATAAAGAACCTGTCATTTGGAAACGAATGACCTTTGCATCGAAGTAATAAAAGCAAAGCCCCTTGGAATCCTTCGAGCTGAAAGATGCTGTATAAAGGTACGATTGTTAGCAGCGCTTTTCGGTTGTGCTGACACTGCTCAGCTTGGAGCTATAGAAGAACTAAGGAGAAAACTAGAATATTTGTAAACTGGGCTTCCAAAATCATTTTAAGAGTAGTATTTGGAGAGGGGGGGATCAGAGTGTTTTTAGACACGGAATGTACTCTTAATGGAATCTTTACAGAAAATAATTACTTTTGAATTTATTTATTACTATATGGACCAGTGTATATCAGGAATAGAAGAAGACGAATTATTTAGAAGTGAAGTACATGATTTGTTGAAACTTTTCATATGGTAAAAGCTTTATAATGTTCTGTCTTCCTGTTCTTCAACAGTCTTGTGTCCTAGTCCTGAATTGCATTTGTACAAGCTTAGAGTGACATAATCATTCAGCCATAAAGTTTAGTCTCACTTTTTATTTACAAATTGTTTATTAAAAGCAAATTAGTATCAACAAATTTTCTTATGATCGTTTGACAGAATTGGCCTAAAATAATCTGATTGAGCAGTAGAAAAAATGTTAGACAACTTTCTGCAGGAACACTTGAATTCTGATGAAATTTTTAAAAAGTAGTAAGAAGAAAAAATATATATTGAAACATTACATGAAGTGTTCCTGTAATAACACTTTCAGTTCTTCATTTTACAAGCTATGAGACAAGTAAGGTCCTGAAAGTTGCTCGATTTATAAAATTTAACTGAAAGTGACAGCTAGGCCTGTTGCGAGTGCATAATCAGCAGCATTAATATGGTCTTGTAGGGCAATGTGTAATATAGGGAAAAGTAGGTCTGTAGCAATGTCTGAGGACAGTTCCTTTACAGCTGAAGGACCAGACTAGGGCTAACATATTGTGATTTCAGTGCCTTTTGTATCCAGAAATTTCGTCTGTGACCTCTTAATGTCATTTCATTGTAGTTCGCTGCAGCTCACAATCTGTACAATGGAGATACCTTTGGAGTAGTCAAAAATTCTTTTTTTTTTTTTTTTTCCTTCTAATGTGCCTAATAGTCTGTCCTACCTTTTCTTCCAGATTCTTATTGAAAAAAAAAAAAGAAGAATATTTCAATGAGCATTTTTTTAGCAATTACTGAATGTGTGTTATGTAAGAATTCTTTAAAATTTCTAACTCACTGCAGGCTGTTCTGTGTCCTTTGTCTTATTTAGTTCTTCTCAGTGTATATATTCTCTGAAACCAGGACTGTCTGTTGAATGTTCTACGTTTTACTTTAGAACAAATAACGTAGTGATAAATTCAGTTGTTACCCAGTTTTATTGTTTGCTCCTTCCTGGCACGTACCCACTTACACAGCTCTGTGGGCTGGTATCCACTGTGTTCCCTTACCCCATAGAGAAACAATTCAGTTCACTTTAATTTCATTGCAGCCAAATTCCGGCTGTTCTTTCCCAGCAGTTTTCTTCTGCTTCGTTACCCAAGCAATACTATGAAATCTGTATAGAGACAATAAACTCAATTGGTCTGAAACTGATTCTTCGTTTGCTTAATGCTGGAGGTACGACAAGGATGTTCTATTACAGGATTGTCACACTGCCAAAGCAGAAGGTTGGGAGGGCTTGCAAAGACAAAATGTGGTTTACAGATCTCAACTGATAGCCTTTAGATTTCTCTTTTTTTTCTTCCACCTGCCTCCTAACTTCTCCTCACCCAAAATATTGCAACCTATCTCATTCATGGCAGCTTTCTGTAATTTTATAAGGGTAAGGAGCATTTATATAAACAAAGTTATATAGATGCCAATTATATTAGCAATCTGTTATTGCATCATTTAGAAAATATGATTAATGGGAAATGCAAAGTAAGTTCAGAAATGAAATGACTTTTTCTATTTCAGCAGGATGCCTTTCACCATAAAAAGGGTTTCAGTTTGCAAGACTAAAGCAAAACCAAACACATGGTTTTGGATTGAATTCATACACTAATAATTGTCATCCTATGTTACTGAAAATTGTCCTTGACTGGAGATAACCATAGCTTTTCCATTATTTTTTCCCTCTTTTGTGGGTGACACTTCATTACTGGAAGCCTTTTCCCTTTTTTCCCACTGCCTCATAATTCAGATTCTTGGCACACCATGCTGAGTTTTATGGTTAAGGGTAGAGCAAATCATTCACAGCTGTCTATGGGTTAGGTGTGCTCTGTGCTTAAAAGCAGTCATCTTAGTGTTGCTTCAACCCACAATCAAAAGTGTTCCCAAGACCCTGGCTTAAACATGCCAATTTTCATACCCAATTTTGTTCTTCCTTTACTGTTTTGAATGTGTGACTGACACTTTACAGATGGTGTTGTCCAAATACTGATGCCTGCAACCAAAATGGGTCTGAATTAGTAGTCAACAGATACTGCCCCAGTGGGAACATTAGTTTAATTTTCCATTATTGTACTCATTCTTCAGTAACAGAGACTTTAATTTCCAATTAAGGTAATACCCACAAAAAAGATTTGAATTAATTGCATTAAACATTTGGACTGGTCAGCTTGAAATGGCTAGTTTTAAATCCTTGGGACTTATATTTTTAAATTCATCTGAGCTCCATTGGCAATACATTTTCAGATAGAAAGATTTTATTTTCTGGTGTTGGCAAATAACAAGCTGTTTCTCTAAGCAGAGATACTTAATATCATGTCCGCAGGTCATCCATAAATCAACATTTAGGCATCTGTCTGGGTGCTGAAAAGTCAGTTTAGATTTATATATTCATGATTTACCTATTTTATAATTATGCTTTATTAAAGATATTCCAGCTTGTCTTTTCTCCTGTGTTCAGTGGAGCTGTCGGGTTCTCTGTTCCTTGATTCTCTTCCCAGAGCCAACACCAGGAAGCAGTAAAGTTGCCTGGAGTTCTTCTAATTTGTATCATCTGGCAAGAAAACCTATCATGCACGATGCCAGCTGAGCATAGCCAGACGGCACTGTGGCTAGAGTTGCGAAGAAATAAAGCTTGCTTAAAAGCAGGCTGTAGCAGATCTATGCCTGCTGGAGAACCTGAACTGGTAGAAATCTAAGAGGAGATTTATGGCTCATATCTACTGCTTTGACACAGCTCAGGAAGTGCAAAGGGAATGCACCAGGCCAGAAAGTGGCTTTCTCAGTCAATGAAATTGTGAGGTTCCACCTTCCTTGTTCCTCCATGGCAGCTGATCAAACTTGCTCAGATTACAAGTTAAAGGATGGGCTGTGTGCTTTGGTTGTTTTTACTTTAAACTATCAGCTCTGCCAGCACAATCTGGTATGTAAAACTCAACTTGTGGTCACTCCAGTTCTCTCATAATCTGCAGTTATAAAGATCCTTTAGCTGAACCTTAGCTGCTCAAGGTATGTGAGCCAGAAAACAAATCCAGCTCATACACTCCTTCTAGGATATCTCCAAAAAGATCAAACTCTGTGAGTCTTCTAAACAATTGAGAATGATGAAACATCTTCTTTTTTGAAACTCTGATTCTCAATTGACCTAAATGAACAGCATTCCTCAGACTTACCAGTATCTAAATGAGTAAAGTGTGCACTGTATGAAGAGTTGATTCCCAAGCCATTTGGTCTGTAAACTAACTCCTAAGTGACTGATGGTAAACGTATTGCTCAGCTCTCCTACCGTAATAAAGATATTCTTGCAAATATTTATTGACATGTGAATTTTGGTGTAAAGCGTATTAAAAACACAAAATTCGGTACCACAGCAAAACAATGCCTTTGTATCTAAAATGAGATGAAAGAGGTATACTAGTATAGGTCAACACCTATTTATTTTCTCAAGGGCATCTTTTATCTCAAGGGCTTTTCATTAGTTGCATTTATGGCAAATAAACCACTTGGTAAAATCTATGAGATTCTACTCAGAGATTCCACTATTTGTTCCACTCTTCCATTTATATGTCCAGCTTGTATCAACGAAGACTCATGCTTCAGTGGATTTCTTAAATATTGAACTCTTCTGTTGGTAGATGCCATCATTTTAGAAAGTCATTTAACAAAGTACATTTCAAATACTCTATAGTTTCCAAGACCATTATTGAAAAGTTTGACATCCTGCTTTTCTTTCTCAGTAGATTGCTGACCTCTGAATGTATGACAAGCTCTTTTGCTTTCATGGACATGAATATCTTGCTTTTGACCATAAAGTGTAGCTTATTCCGACAGATGGACATAGAGGTACAATGGTCCACTGAAGTTCAAAATTATTTATATTCCTTGAGGTTTATTCTAATTAATTTGCATGTTTTCCATTTCCATCTGAATTTCCATTTGTTTACAACAAAGATGAACAGAATCTGACTTTCATTATTCTGGATTGTTCATAGATCATTTCAAATTGCTCAAAGCAATTTATAGAAGTGCAGAAAATCATAAGTTTGCCAATAAATTAACAAAGTCAGTATTGAAGAAAAATGCTGAACTAATTAGAAAAAAAAGGTATTTACTGAAACTCAATTTGAAGGCAAGGCATTCACATAAATATTTTGAGATTGATAATAACTTTAAAGATTTGGAGAATAGAGGTTAATAAGAATATATATTCCAAATTATTGCAGACAATGTATTTAATTCGTACAGGAAAAAAGAGAGAGAGAGAAAGAGTGACAATGGCATAGAGATGATGGCACATATATATGGGAAGTGTGAGCCTGTTGCTCACAGTTCAGAGATGTTCAGAATAGAACTTTTTCTCAACCTCCCATATTCCCATTCAGTGCTTAACCACTAGTCTACTAGTCTCCTGACTGTTCTGGAGTCTGGATCTTCTTTTTCCTGCAAGTGTAAGTCAAAACAAAGCAGAGAAACAAAGCAAACAAGCAAACAAGAAACAACAGCTTTGAAGCACTGTCATTTCATCCCAATGTGAAGGAGGCTTTCAGAAAACCTGCCTTTACAAACAGCACTCTTTTACTGAAAGTGACTGTCTGCAGGGTGTAATCACAAACGGTGCTGCCAGGAGGGCTCCTGGCCTGGGTAAATTTGGTAGCTTTGTAGTTTAGTTGCAGTCTCTTGAGCTCGGGTATGGTTAAAGATGTGCAAAGATGCGCTTAGACAACTCACTTTCCAGAATGTGTTACTTTGTAGCCATCCATGTCACATATTGATTCAAGGATAATATTAATATGAGTTGCCCATTAGTAGTCAGGGTAAGCAAAAGGCTCACTTTGCTTATTTTGTCTAAACAAAATGTTGAGTTACAGGGAGAAATAAGAATATAGTAATCAGTAAACTTCTTTAATCATCACAGGTGAAATCAAGCCTTAGGTTCTGTCCAGATTTTTTTTTTTTCCTATACTTTTATTGAAACCTGAGGATAAATCATGGGCATTTGGGGTGTCTTTTTTTTTTTTTTTTTTTTTTTTTTTTTTTTTTCTTGGGGGGGGGTTGTAAGTATGTGATATTATTTCTTCATCAGATGTTATGTACATAGCAATAAGTATTTTTTTTGCCTTAATTCCTTTAACTGAGATTACTTGTGGAGGGCTAGCCCCTCATTTTTATCACAAAATAAATCTTGGGAGTCATGGGGAATTGGACATTAATGGTTGCAAACTCTAAAAGATGAGATTGTATCTGTGTGTTCTGTGACCAGAGCTATTCAACTATTTAATCACAGATTCATGGAATGGTTGAGGTTGGAAGGGACCTCTGGAGATCATCTAGTCCAACCTCCCTGCTCAACTAGAGTCACCTAGAGCATGGTAGACAGGGTTGCATCCAGGTGGGCTTTGGATATCTCTGGAGAAGGAGACTCCACAACCTCTCTGGGCAACCTGGTCCAGGGCTCCGTCACTCTCACAGGGAAGAAATTCCCCCTCACGGTCAGGCAGAACTTCCTGTGCTTCAGTTTCTGCCCATTGCCTCTTGTCCTGTCGCGTGGCACCACTGAAAAGTTTGTCCCCATTTCCTTGACACTCTCCCTTCAGGTACTTGATATAATAATAAGCATAATAATATATGATAATAAGCTAAATTATCTGTGAAAAAAACATTTGAATTTTTGGTGTATAACCTTAGATATCTCCTTTGCGGATGTCTACTTTTTTGTTAGCCAGATTTTCTTTGCAGTCAATGGAAAAAGACAGATACTTACAGGGAATGATTCATATTTGTTGTATATAACTCCATCAGGGCCAGACAAATTATGCTAACAAAATACTTTTCTCAGTTATCTGGAAAGGTAAGTATAGCTCATTAGCCCAGGTATTAAAAAGTTATCCATGGAGCTGAATGTTGCCAAGAAAGATTTCTTCATTCTAGAGAGAAAATTGCAGTGCTGTGGGGTTTTGTTTTGTTTTGTTTGTTTTATTTGGTTTTGTTTTGTTTTCCCTCTCTCTCTACTTTTGGCCAGAAATTAGAGGGAAGGGAGTAAGGAAGTCCTCTTCTACCTCTTCTCATGGAATCAATTGGTTCAAAAGTCATCTAGTTAGAGGACCTCAGTTCAATAACAGTATGCTCAAGTTTTCTGTCTCTTTTAAGCAAACCTAGAAACCACTTCCTGTAAATTAAATGATATACTACCATGTTTTCTGTAAAATCTAGAACTCTTGCTCAGATTTTGTTCATGCAGCAATTTTCTTAGTGTGATTTTTCTCTCCAGTAACTTAAAATCATGTAATTGCCAATATACTAGAGAAAGTTTTGCAGTTATATCTAGTCTGCATGGAGGGTTTTTGTACATATATATCTTTTAAAAATACAATATAGTTTTATAAATGACAATTATGTTTTGTGCTTCCTCTAATTCTATGATATTTTTCATAGCCTAAGAGACAGGAATAGATGATATTTCCTCTCTCCTTATTTCTTTTTAAAATGTCTATAGGCATGGTAGTGTTTCTGATTGCCTGTAGGAAAGAGCTATCAAGAAGAAATACCACAATTCGTATTTCAGAATCTAGCCAAAATTAACACAGGGTTAACATTTGCATTCTCATAAATGATAACAACAATTTATATTTCTGTTTTAGCTGAAACAAATGTAATTTCAAAGTTATAAAGGTAATCATCAAAAAATGATAAAAAATATACGTATTGCTGCACTCATGGAAAATTAGGCTGGGGCTATTGAGAAAGACTGCTTCCTTAGAGAGTATGCTGGCACAGGCTTCAGTTGATACACAACATTTTACAGCTGCCATAAATATGATGGTGCAAAACATACAAAAGTTCAAAGAACAGCTGCATATTTGAGATCTGATCCAGCAATATGATAAGGGCAGTCAACAATCAGAGCGAATGAAGGATGATTAGCACTCTGTGGGACTTGCTCACATTCTTGGAGCATCAGGCCCCAAATAAATAACTATGATATAGTTATTACAGTTATTACAGTTCCTTGTTGTAATAGGAAACATCCACGACAGTTACATCTCTCTAAATAGCAGAGAGAATTGCAGCGCATAAAACTAACAAATGTTGTATGTTAAAACTGCAGGATCACTAACATTTTAAGATATTATCAAGCAAAGAATTCAGTGTTGAAAATAACAGCCTCAGCTAGTGCCTTTATGCAGAAATGCAGTTGCAGAGCTAAAGTCCCTAGTGTTTCTTAATACTTACATTGCACTGTCGTGAGAAAATGGTCATGAGAAGCTGAAATGAATGGTAGATGAATTTGGAAAGAATAAAATGTTTACATAGGTGCAAGTCCCTTTTCTACTTTGTGGTGTAAAGCAGTCTTCAAAGCGTGACATGCAAGCTTTTCAGGAAAGAGGGTGATACTTCTACGACAAGGCCACATGTCTCCCAACACAAAGCGGAAGGGGAGGTGGCACGTGAGTCCTCTCTCATGGTCTATCAGCTGTAAAGATCTTACACTGTCTCATTGACAAAGCATTGCTGCTTCAGTATTCAGAAAGGAAACCCTTTCCAGCTGTTGGAAAGAGCTGATGGAGTGAAATTAATCTGAGGCAGAGAATAGTCTCAGCTTCCCAAGATAGAGAGAGATGAAATTTTCTTCCGAAGATGAGATTTCCACATCTGTAAGACTTAGAATGCCTTCCTGTAAGGCATAAAAAAAGAACTTTTCTTAACTTCGTATATCCTACTGAGACAAAAACATGATAGGAGTGGATTTGAGCCTCAGATTTAGACACCTAACTTTAGACATCTAAACTTAGGTCTCCATCTATGACCAGCTCCCTTTATAGTCAGTGAAGACCTGGTCAACGTAATTAAAGAAGTCTAAACAATAAAGCTGTTCAAATCAAAAGTGCCTGCCCTTGCGTCCAGCACATCTCTCCTACTTCTTTTGCATATGAATATCAGAGTATGTTTGTTTATCACCATTTTTTAAGATCATAGAAGCAGCTATTAGTAGCTAAATTAGAAGCATCTGATTTTAAGCTGCAATCAGGAAAATTGGGATAGTATCTGGAAAAATGCATCAGTGTGTTAATTTGTGATTGAAACAAAAAAAATCATTCCTTCCTTTTCTTTCATTTTATTATTTTCTTTATTTCCCTATCTTCTTTCCTTTCTTTCTTCCCTACTTGTTTTCTTCCTTCCTTCCATTCCTCCATAATTCATTATTTCATTCCATTTTTTTTTTGCAAAAAAGCAAACAATATGCTTATCCAGGACAAAGTTTTTAATAGCCTGGTAATCCTTGTGCACAATGATAAACATATGAACCTTTATTGAAACTAGTTTTGCCTAATTAAAACATCAGGATATAACCATTAACAAATTAACATTAACTTATTTGAGGTACTGATGACCCTCTTTGACCAGGGGCTATTACACAGGATATTAGGCAGTAGGCAACAACCGAGAAGAAAATACTTTCTAAGAAAAAGAATGACTTAGTATTAAATTTCTAAATTACATAAATTTCCCTTTTTTGATGTTCTAAGCTGAGCAGTAACAAGATGATAAATTCTATGAGCTAAAATGAGAAGTGAGAGAGATGCTCAGCTACACCACTAGGAATAGTTGTGAAACTAAAATTCTTGATTTTCTTCCTGGCCAGGCCACTGGTTCACCCTTGATTGTGCTTCATTTTTCTTGTCTCTGAAAGGGGTTAATAAACCCTCCCTGCACACGGAAGCCTGTTTAAAATTATTGAATGAGAAAACATTTAAAATGTTTAATATCAATATTTCTGAAATTCCTAAATATTGTAACATTTGCTTTTTCTTATAGTTCTTGCATCTGATACTTAATATCACTTTTTTTGTCTTTGTTATTCTCCCTTTCTATCCAGATGATAGCACTATCAGTATTTCACTGTTTCTAATTATTAAGAAATATAAATTTATCCCTTGACAAATAGAGTAAGATTCAGAAAATTATGATATCTTGCCATCTCAAAAATCTGTGTTAATTTTCTTAATTAAATCCTGTCTCACTTTAAAAGGTTACAATGTCTCTTTATTTACAGAGCAGCTTATTCATTCAACCTTTTTTTTTTTTCTTTTCCTTGAGCTTGTCATAAGCTGTTACTGTTAATACAGTTTGACATTTTGCCCAGGCTGCATCAAACCACAAACCTGAGAATAGAATGTGGCCATTAACAATTTAATAACCTGTTGCAATACTTAATTTTTTTCCACATCAGCAGTGTCACACTTGATAAGGGTATGAGTTTTACCTTTACTGAATGAGACGAGATTATTTACCTTACACGCCATGGTTTCTGAAGTGCCTCACAACCACAAGTCAGAGTTTTCATTTTTAAGTGTTGGCTAGTTGAAAATGTCAGAATCCATACATGCTCTTGAGCTGAGACTTGATTAAAAGGCAAAAGTTTTGTCTGAAGAGAAGACATGAAAGTCTTGATTTAGTATAATAGATAAACACATGCTTAATCTTAAGGCTATGAATAATGCCTTTGACAGCCGTGGAAATGCATGCACACATAAGCTAAGTCTGTGATAAAATAACATCTAATAAAACGATCTCATTGATTTCAAAAGACTTTGACTCTTATATTATGATTGGAATTATGAGAAAAAAAATTACATGCAGCATAGTATCTAGAACATTTTCCACAATCAATGTGCAATAGCTTTGACTAGAATCAAAAGTATCAGAATACAAGTTTGAGTAAACTAAAGTACTGATTATGGCTAATGGTGATTTGGAAAAATATGGAAGATATAAATATATACATATATATATAATTTAGGACTCCAGTAGAGCTATAGCAGAAAGGAAATATCTGAAAAGGCTGTATTATTTCTTATCAGTGCTTAAAATAGCCACACCAAATAGTGTTGTTTCCCCAATGGTGTTTATAGGAAGCTTTTGTAGACTGTTGATAAATCCACCTTAGTTTAGTCTACCCAAAATGATTCTAATGCTCACAGTTCATTTTTGAAAAACTGAATTTGCTATAGTTGGAAGGTGTTCATATATTTCTGTTAATCGTTTCAGACGTATTTCTATAGACTAGCTCTTATCTTACTTAGACCTATATAAATTTACAATAATTTAATTAATTCCTGTGAAGTTTTTGCAGGTTTATATTGGTCTGAGAGCCCACTTTGGCTGCACTTGCAGCAAATGTAGACGTACGTAGGTATTCTTCTTTTGCAGTATAGTAAAAAATTGAAATTGAAATACTTCCCCAACCCTCAAAATGAAATGTTAAGATAGCATTGCCTGTGTACAAGTGTCTGGGGGTATATATATAAAATACTCTTAGCTTTAGATACAAGTCTAAACTCAGTGTCTGCTTCCCCATTATTTTGAAAATAAGAGACGCAAAGTAGAAGACTGAATTATTTCTTTTACCCACTTCTTCACACAGCATTTTCTCGTGTGATGAAAAATTTCTTATGAGATTATCTTTAAAACTAGAAGCCTACCTTCAGGTGTGTAGGGTAGCTCAAAACAGCTAAAAATCCGTAAGGCTTCACTGTAAAGGGTTCTTTCCCTCTCTCTCTCTTTCCTTCCTTCCTTCCTTCCTTCCTTCCTTCTCTTTCACTTTCTTGCTTTCTTTTTCTTTCTTGCCAATGTGATTTGAAAAAGCCTGATTCAACATGCATATGCTGTAAACATGTGGTCAAAGCGCCTGTAGAGGCACTCAAGAATATACAGTGCAATTCTGGTGTTCTAGGATCAATTGTGTTTATTGTTCATTACGAATCCCTACAATAACTCTGAACAAATTTGAGCCTTGTTTTACAACTCCATTTTGCCAAAGAGCCAGTGGACAACATTCAAGGGTATGTAACACAGCTGATAGCTTTTGCAGGACCAATAAAACATGACACGTGCTTTAGATATATTTCTCTGACAGTACATTCCATCAAGACTTAACAAATTTGACCCTCATTTTACAACTCAGTTTCATGTAACAGCCAAGAGCCTTATCCTGAGAAGTACTGAGTCTTTTCAGCCTGTTGTTTGGGTTTGTATAAATCTGCCTTTATAGCACCTCAGTAAGATTATAGACATGCCATAGTTTGATGTCAAGGGGAAATTCTGTACCAGCTAAGAAACAGCAATACTTTAAGAGCATTAGGAGAAATAGACAATATGATGTATCTCCCCTTGTATAAACAGTGACATCTAGAGTTGCCATTAGTATTCCCTAATATGCAACTAAGTTAAAGGTTATCATCTGCTGTAGATTTAATGGATTGCATTAGAATTACAGCAAATGACCCTTGCAGCTCCTTTAAACTTGATCGATCACAATGTAATTGTCAAGGCGGGCTAGCAATTAATTTTCATTAGTCAGGGAAGTCATTAATGCTTGCTGTTAGGGAAAATGACTGTTAGATTGAAGTGGAAGGGATTCAATCATTTTTTACAATTAAAAAAGTTGGCCTAATTTGCTAGTTCCATATGTGCAGAAGAACATTATTGCAGCTCCATTACCATGTGCTGTTCCTGCTGTGATGCACTAGTTCCAACAAAGAGGGGGAAATGGCCCTTTTTGTACTGGAAGAGAGGGCATATGTTACAAAATTTGGGAATAGCAATTTTAAAGAATGCTTTTTTTATTATTTTTATTTTTCATTGCCTGCCTATGCTGAAATTTAATGCTATGGTGAAAGGCATGCTTTTTTATGTTAAAGGGCTAGATTTTTTTTTTCTTTTTTTTCTTTGGTATATAGGGTTTTTTTACTGAATAAGATAGAGAAGTTGAAAGATCCCAGGATCATTCAGCTGCCTTGGAAAATACTGAACTGCTTGGCAACGACAGTTAGCTGTGATATTGCTGCCTGACATCACAGCTGATATAACAATACTCTTCCTTCACATAGTACCTTTCGTCTGAGAATCTCAAAACACATATTCAGGAAAGTCAACTTTAAAAGACTGTGATCAAATATGGAACTCTGGTAATATCCATATAGCTTTTAAGGAGTGATTTGCCCAAGGTTTTGAAGTTGAAACAGAAAATAAAGTACTTAGGAGTCCAAGATGGAATTTTCAGAAATGCCTATCCTTTCTTATTTCTACTCCCATTGAGTTAATAGGATTATTTGCTAAGTTTTTTTTTTTTAAAAAAAAATCATGCCAGTATATTCTGATTCAATTAATCAAATTGTACATCTCCTAAAATATAGTTCCATAGAATTTGGATCAAAGAAAAACAAAGCTATCTGGGTCCCTATTAGTTACATAAATAAATTGCACCTGTGCTTTAGGCACCAGATGAACTGCTCTTCTATAGTATGTACCACCGTTCTTTATTAGGTAAGTGTTAGAAAGTAGTAGTATTTGAATATCTTTATAAAAAGATCTTGTCCATCTAGGGTAAGATCAATAAATTGGATGAACACGATGTAGCACTAAAGGCTTTCAGAAACGCTTTATGCTTTACTTCGAGCAGAGAAATTTAGATATAGCAAGAAACTCACTTAAAATGTATGTGCTTAAAGCAAACAAGTGTTGGGTACTTGACTCTTATCATGATGACCAGAACATGTTGAAGAAGGAACTATTATACTATTTTACCAGAAGTTTTTTAGAAAGTTTAATGGTAAGAGGAAAATATCCTCAAACATGCAGAAGAGAATGTTCCCTTCAGAGTAAGACCAGATTTCTGGACTCCAAGTTCAGTAAGGTTCTGGAAAGTATGAGGTGACTAAAGTTCCACTGGTTTCAGGACTGGACAAGTTGGTTGGACAGCTTTTGTAATTTGATGCTTTGTGTATAAGAATTGTCAAGTGGAATTAGGTACCGAGATCCTTTTGGAGATGCCTGTATGAACCTTATTTTCATCTTTAGTGACTTAGAATCAGTTTCAGAACTTTTAATTTCAGACTTGAAGACATTCGCTTCCACATAATCAATGAAAGCAAATAGGTAAATTTCACTGAAAGGTGGAATACTTTTGGTCTATTTTGATGTCGATACTAAGATGAGAAGAGTAGTGCTATCATATCTAGCATTGTCTTTTGCTCTTTCCACAGATTTTAAGAGAAACCAGGATGATTAGCTCAAAGCTAGATGTCTGTATCATGCTTGTTTAAAGCTGAAGATTTGAATAGCCCTTTTAGCAGTGTTTGTAAATCTGACCTTACTGACTAAGGAGTCACGCAGTTTCAAAAGCTGCCAAATACTTAGATGACGAAAAGTCACTGGAGTGATTTACACAATGCAAGCTTCGAAGTCACATTTGAAAATGTTACCCTTTGTTCTAAAATATTTACTTTCTAACCTGGCAAATTTCCAATAGCACTTTCATTGCGTGAGATATATTGTTCTGCAGTTTGATAAATTGCCTTTTTAATAAAATAAAAATATGTTCAAGATGTCTGTATGATAGTTTAATCATATTTTCAGTTATGTGGCTATCTAGATATTTCATTTTTTAGAATAATGTTTTCAAAGTGTGGTTCTAAATCTAAATCCTTTCTGTTGTTCAAAGATGGTCAGCATTTGATAGTTCTTTCAGAGAGTAGAGGTCAGCAGTTCTGAAATTTCAAGATTTAGGAAGCTTTTTCAGAGCTCCATTTCATACTTTATGGGACTAGACATGTAAGTTATTTTTAAAAACACCACTTCCCCTCTTTCAGGTGATGTTTTCCTGTCGGTTGCCAAGTAATAATTGACAACAGCCCAGTGGTTAAGAAATAGAAAATTACTAAGATGCATAGAACTGCGTTATCTGGAGCTGACGGGGTGGTTCACATGGATTCATGTTTCCCACCTTGTTCCATCCTTCCGTTCGAATATGCTTCTGTTACGAGATTGACTAGTGTAAGTCAGACTTCCTCTTGACCTTCATCTGTTTCTCAGGACTGAATCTTCACATCAGTATGCACATTTTGAGTCTAAACATTTGTGGTTTTCTAACTAAAAGTTGGGGGATGAAACCTGACAGTTTCATGCGATGTATTATATGGTATGCATCATTGGTAAAGCACTACACTGTAATCAAAAGTTTCTGTGGGAGCTGGTGCAGGCAGACTTTTTGACTGGATAAATCCTTTTCTATTAAAATAAATGATTTTTTATGTGAGATGAAATACATTGTAAGCTGCCATAAATCATATCTCATATAATCAAGAAAATGGAATAAGAACAAAACCTTTGTTTTCTCACCCACCTTTCTACTGTTACTGTTCTTATTTCTATTTGAAAACCGTTTTCTTGCACTACTGACATATCTTTACAAAACTATCTTCACAGTAGAGGCTTTTAGTGTTGTTATTGCTCTGATTAAAAGTACTTTTTCTATTCTTTATTTCCTTTTAATCACTAACCATATTTTGAAAAGAAAAGTCATACACTATAGGTCCCAAGAAATATTTCCCGAGGTGGGGGAGAAGCAGCAGTGGGAATTGGAGAAAGAAAAAAGCAAAAAGAAAAGTGAGCCTATTACTTACTTTATTTTGCTTTCTAAAGATATAGAAAGTATTGGCATAGGACTAGGATTATGTTGTGTTTTAGAAGCACATTGCTACTGAAGTGCGCTCAGTTCTCATGTGTTGCATGAGAGAAAGAGGGTACGAGCTAGAAACCAGCCATATGATGCTATCTAGCCTCATGAGTTCAATTCATAACCTTGCCAAAGTTCATGTTATCAGAAAAAAACCAACATCAATAAGCTCCTGAAGTCAGTACTAATCTGGGGTTAGAAAAGTGTCTACAGGTAGAGGAGAGGCTTTAACAGAAAGGCCTTTAACAGGCTGGGTTCTTCAGAACCTAGAAAAATCTTCCAAGCCAATGCTCCAGCATCTAGAGAACTGCAGATTCCTGTTCTCAGACCCTCAAGATCCTTCATTTTGAAGGTTGCATTCAGATACTTCTTCACCAACAGGAGCAACTCAAAAAATTCCTGGACCCTTTTATCTTATTTAACATTGCTGTTACTGGTGCATTACCATTGCTGGTTAGCGTTCCAGCTTACCTTCTCATATCGTGTAGCCTCATACATTGCATTGTATGCTGAGTTTTAAATATATCAAGTTATTAAAAGCTTCAGATAAAGGTAAGGAAAGACGCATTTTTCAGGGATTCATTCCAGGAAATAAAAGACATAAAAACAAAAGTAATGAGAAGAGTTATCTTCTATTTATTTTCTAATGCGTCTGCATAATTTCCACCTCTTGTGTGTCATATAAATACCATAGTACTACAGCCTTGATAGGTGGTTTTGATGGCTGCGCACATCTCTCTCTGCAATTGTCACCTATCCAAAGGCACAAAAATAAAGCCTTCGGACTGGATGAGAATGAGTTATTTTTACAGCATTAATTCTTCTTTCCTTAACACAAGAAACCATTCTTGTGTTTTCCTTTTTTCATTGTAATCTTAGGAATAGGAATGAGGTATCATCATTTTAATTAATCTGATTTACTTTGAAAATAATTAAATATCTCTCATTACTGTACAGCTTGGATATTTCAATTATCATTGATTTTCAAGGGAAGTTAAATAAGTTGCTATTCCAACTAGAGCATTAATAAGGGTCACACTTTGAACCACTCTCTTTTCTTTTTATAAAGCTTCAATTCAACAATATTTCCTTTTGCTATTCAGATCTTGTGGAAAAGAGATGACAGAGAAAATTTTTCAGCCTGCTGCAGAAAAACTAGTCTGTATTTTCAGAAATGTGGTCGGCTGAACTATTCTTCAGATGAGCTCCGTTTCTTGTGTGCTTCACTGTTGAGACTTAGAATGACTGGCATTTTCTCTTCTAGGTATACTCAATCATACACGCACAAACTTTTTAAAGAGTACTATGTAAAGGCAAACAGTTGGAAAGCATAGCTGAATGCCCGTGTAGCATTAGTTTTGCCTCTTTGTACATATGTAGTCTTTAATTACAAAATATATAGTATTTTTTCCATATTACTGAGCAGTGCTCCCTGATTAAGGGCTATACTGTATACATCTTTTTCTTCTTCATTATTTGAAGTGTGCCTCAGGTATTATCTCACAGAGGTTGCTCACTTCTCAGTTTGAATGCAGTTTTTTTTCCCAAAGATTTATACATGACACTTATTTCTGTCATTTATGAATGCTTCGTTTTCTCTGAGAAAATTTGACCTAAGAAAGTGCTATTTTCCATAAATTTCATATCAAAAAGCCAAGGATGGAGAGATTAAAGGTCAAAAAGATTTGCTAACAAATGAGACACACGTGACCTAATTTTTCCAAGCATATAATACCGTATGAAATTAAAAGTTTTACATCTCATCAATTTACATTGCAATTTTGAAGCTTAGCACTTCTGCTAATCCTACTCCCTAGTCTTAGATAGAGTTTTCAGCAAGTGGAGAAGATGTGTTAGTGATCGGCAGTTATAAATTTGAGGTGAAGCACTTACTTCCACTCATGGCTCTGGCAGAAGAAGGGACATGATTCCTTCCACCTCTCTTTCCTCTCCAACTGCTCTTCTCTATGGATGTACAAATGCACGCGTTGTACATACTATGTGCATACAAGTATCCAGGCTAATTAAAAAAGTAAATGCATGAAATGCTATCTACTTGGTGATATGTATTCTTTCTTAGATGCTTCCTTGGTTTATGTGCATTGTTTTGTTTTTGTGTATACGCTGTTATGTGTTTATATTAGTAAAGGCAGGTTAGTGAAATACAATTTTCCCATCAGAGTGAAAGGTGTTTACACAGCCAGAAGAGGGAAGGGAGGGAGGATGCTGGGTTGATAAAAACCCTCATGTGCTGTAGGAGGTCATACCACAGCCTCAAATGGCCCCTAGAAACATTTTCCCTTATGCATGATGTGAGCTACTTCTTAAAGCGCGTGTCAATTTTTCAAACATTTGGTGCCATTTTTCTGATGCTGTAGGACATTTCTTAGGGTCACATAGTCTTTTTCAGACAGACACAACTGCCGTCTGCTTTTCTGCATTATCTAGCTGTGAAAGATCTCCGTTGCGCAGTTAGCATAGTTTTCACTTTCTCACTAAATAGTAAGGCACTTTGCTTATTTGCAAGACTAGTTTTGCATCCAGTGTCATTCTACTGTATATCACAATGATCTACTTATATTTCACCCCATACAAATTCCGTGAAGTAAGGAGAGTCTCTGTGTCACACAGATTTCTGTAAATTCAGGTGGTGAGTGCTCTCTTCTTTGGACAGAAAGAGAGCAAAGGGTCTTGTCCTTGCCAGTTTTTTTTCTACTTTTTCATTTGTTTCCTTTAGCGACTATTTGGAATGGAGCTTCAGTTGATCCAAGTGCATATTAGTGTTAATAACTTACCCTATTAATTTACTTTTCTACGGATCTGCCCTTTTGCATTTATATATATATATATATTTTTTTTCCTTGTCATATGTGGATTCCTGTATCAGAAGTGAATTTTTTGAATAATAGATTAATTTAGGATGCAGATCATCTAGTCTGAACTTCTGCTCAAAGGAGGGTGAATGCCTAGTTAGATAAGGTTATTACTAGCCTCATTCAGTTGAGTTTTGGAAACCACCAAAGACAGAGCCTCTCCAGGCAACGTGTCCTTATGTCTGACTATCCTCATGGTTTTTTATATTTTCTCTGATATCTAACTGGAATTTTGTTTTCTGCCATTGGCGATCGTCACCTCTTGTCCTCTCATGACGCACCTCTGAATGGAGTCTGGTTCCATCTTCTTATTAACAACCCTAAAATTAGCTGAATTCAGCAAATTTGGCCCACTTTACCTTCTCTTCACCAGGCTGAACAAACGCACTGCATCTTGCACCCAGGTCCTCTAGCCACCTTAGTGGTTCTCTGCTGGGCTCTCCAGTTTGCCAGTCTCTCCCCTGCAGTAGGGCACCAAAAACTGTGATCTGCAGCATAACCAGAATGTTTCCTTCATCAGGCACAATCCAGAGGTTTTCACCAAGCACTAGCCACAAAACTGTATTGGTCAAATAACTTCTCTCTGAGTTCGACCAGTTCACTCCAAAACACCCATCTACATCGCCGGGTGAGATGTACCAATTAGTGAAAGAACATCACTACGCTGCATCCAAAGGCAGTCTTTCAAGCTGAATCAAAAGGGTAACCTTTTTTAGGATGCCTTCATTTTTATACAAATTGATTCACTCCCAGATTAAATATACTCAATTATTTACAGTACCAACAAATGAGCAAATAATAGGTTATTTCCTCTTTTTTTTTCAGAAAAAAGACTTCCATTTCATGTTATACAAAAACAAAAAAGAAAAGAATCCCATCTCTCTTTGCACTAAGCCTCTAGTGCAGCCTTGAATGAAAGTGTGGTGAATGTTTTCAAACCCCAACAGTGAGCTACGGTATTTAAAGGATTAAGTTTGAGTAGAGGCTGGCGCTGTGAAGGAATGTTACCCAGATGCTTTATTTCATTTCCACCATGTATGCAGACCATTCTTTGCTGCATCAGATTGGAAAGTCTAACCAAATAGGTCTGAATGTTGTTATTATTATTATTATTACTTTAACTACTGAAAGGCATAATTTGTAATTGAAAATCCACACATTCTCCTGACTAGACAAAAAAAGTTGTGAAAGTCATAACTCATTTAGAAACAGGTTTGTAATTTCAGCATGTGCTTTTATAAGGCATGTATACATCATATTTCACAAGAAGATATCCCCAAAATCTTGCTAAAACACTTAACTTGACAGCTGTTTTCCTACAGCGGTTCATCTTGCACTATTCTATCTGTTCCGTACACCATAAAGTGACTCCTATTTGTCCTCATATCTGACAAGGGATACTTGTGCATTAATACACACTATTTTTTTATTTAGAGATAATTTCTATACTTTTTTTTTCTTTCAAATAAGGCAGTATGTAGTCTTTATGACTCATTCATACTTAGTGCTTTAAAAGTTAAAAGGACTGTGAAAAAGAACTTTGCTTTAAGGATTAATGACATCTGTGACCTAAGGGGATAAGGGATACCCACCTGTCAATAAGGCTTATAACTACTTATACCAACTGAGCCAGAGACTTTAAGTAACTTTCCATAAAAGTGACTTTTACTCAGTTGGGAGTTGAAATGAGAGACTCTCTCTGACTACCAAAGTTTTATTTTACAATGAAGATTGCACAGAGATCAGTAATTTTCTTGCTCTTTCCACCTGTTAAATAATATTTTGTGTAAAAAATAAAGTGGAAGCTCCTGAAATACAGCATTCAGAATGAGCTATTGCTGTTGTTGCCACTGCAGTATTACCAGATGATGGATGGAAGAAAGAATTGATTCATGTAGCTGTGGCTGGGGGAAGCACAGTCTTATCGTCCGCAGAACAATTTTTCTATTAAGGTGTCATCTATTCTAGAGCTGTGGCTTCAGTTTGACGCATAAATCAGAGGCTCCTTGTGTCGTTTCACCTCCAGCCCCTTTCCCTTTCTGCCTACATGCCGTGCTCAAATCCCTTCTGGTTTCAAGGATGCTTTGCAATGTCTCTTCCCCATCCTCCACCTAAGCTTTTCATTTTCCTTCTTTCCCACTAACCTGGGCTAAACAACTCTGTGTTCTCCAGTTATATTTTTTTATAGTCCCTTTTTCTCCAAAATTGAAGGACAGAAAGAGAAACACAACCAAGCTGACTGGGATCTGTTGGCCCTTTCAGTGCATCCTCAATAGACATTTTTTATCCTTTTTGTTAAAACTGCAGGATGGTCTGCCCTCACAGGTGGTAACTAGAAGGATTTTTGGACTGCTCAATAATTTCTGCTTTCTTCTCCTTCAAATGAGCACATGTTAATGCTCTCAGAGGAAACTATTTATTATTGCAGTGGTGTAAATGAGGGCAAGGATTTGGCCCATAAGCAATAAAAGAGGAGCTGAGTGTGTAATTCCTCACACCATCGTCAAAAAAAATGCTGTTCAGCAACAGTAAATTATCTGAAATTCTTTCAGGATATATGAATGACTCCATAGTCAGAGAAAGCTTGTGAGGTTTAAAACATAAAAAATGACAACCATAAATAAAGGTAGAAAACCCTGATCTCCACTGAAATGAAATAACATAACATTCCTGAGGCACTGATGTCTTTGGAAAATACATTGCCTGTCTGGCTAAGTGAGAGGGAGGAAGGAAAGTAAACCCCTCATACTACTTAGGCTTTTGCTTTCAAAAAGAAAGTGTAGTGTTGCTGCTCGTAAGCGTACTTTTCTCTAGGAAGCTCTATACAGTAAGGATGTGTGTTTATTGAGTTTATGTTTTTAAGACTTTCAAATCTGGAAAATCAACATACATATGCACATATATTTTAATGACTAGAATTACAAAAGTATTTAACAAGATGGGTAAATTACGAATAATATCCATACTCTTTATATGGTATGGTGCAGACTAGCAACAAAGAGCATTGAGCATTTTCACTGGTATGTGTGTGTGCACACAGCTGTACCGTGAAAGTCAAGTTTCTAGGAAAAAAAAAAAAAAAAAAAAAAAAAAAAAAAAAAACTACTGTACCCAGGACACATTCTCTTTCTTGAATGTTACTGTCAGTCTAGTCACATCTATCTTAACATTACACCATTTCATTAGCCCAGTAATTCCCACTGTAGAAAATCTGATAAAATATTTTCTCAAAATATATGCCTTAGAAAGAAAAATCAGTAGTTTTAATTTAGTATATTCCAAAAATATCAGCAGCATTAGAGTAGCAAATTAGAGAATGGAATCAAAATTCATAAACGTTGGGTCAACAATTTGCTAATCTCAATATGCATCAATATATTAATGGTATTTGGAATTTAAATACCTCGTGATTTGATCTAAATACCTTTAGATTGATCACTTCTCACAATCTCATTATGTTAAAGTGCAATTTTAACTTCACTTTATGGCTAATCACATTTGATTTCAAGCTAATCAAGTCCAAAAAATTTGTCAGTAGCTTCTCATCATTACAGTAACAGAAGTGACACATAAGATTTCAAATCAAGCCAAAGTTACTGAAAAAAGAGTCAAAAACATCAAGTGACACCATTTGGTAGACAGGCAATATTCAGAGGTAGCCTCCCCTGGAAATCTGTTCCATCTCATTTGGTTGTACATGGTCTGAATTAAAAGGCTTGGTAGTCAAACGGTCTCCGTAATCAATAGCAGGCGTTTGTGTTCAACACCTCTAAAACCAGGCAACTTGCTTGTTTTGAAAGTGAACCGTAGATGTTCGTGTGCAGCCTCAGCGTAACTTCTGACTCCTTACACAACCACTGAATATGGTCCACTGAGCCTGTGGCAGCCTGTGATGATAGCTCCTTTGATGAAGCCATACGTCAAGGAATTGATACAGTGACAGAGCAGGTTCATAGTAGCCTAGTCTCTATTTCAACATAAATCTTTTTTCAACTGTGTGACATGTACTTTGTCTCAATATAGATGTTGTCTAGAGATGTGTTCCTTCTTTCTAGAAGAAAAGAAGGAATGTTTCTAGAACACCACGACCCAGCTTTTTTATATGGATTATTCTTACTTTAAATATATACATGTGTGTGAATGCATGTATATATATATATATGTATTTAGAATAAAAATTACAAATGTGAGGTTACCTCTTTATAAAATAATGCTTCCAGCAATGAGTAGAACTGTATTTGTTTTCAGAGTTTGACCATAAAGAAAAGACTGACCACACTAAGAATAAACTTCTTATAATCATTTTTTCTGCTTTCCTCTTCTTAACTGATCAATGTTTGAATATGACTCAAGAATAGAAAGCAGCTGGAAGCATCATTCGTTTTCCTCTACTACCTGAATACTTCACTTGGGGTTTCCCTTTGCTCTCCTTGTTCTGCTTTCCTCTAAAAAAAAATTGTCTTCTTTATGGTAAAGCTAATATTTTAAAAAACAGAAAATGACTTTAAATGTCAACTTAAACACATTGTTTAAAAGATTCTGGGCTAAGACTAATGTGAGTTTCATACAGTGACGATTCTTATTTATTCCATTATGTTTTGGTTTAGTCTGTAAGCAAATACAGGAAGCCAGTATCATCATACTGATAGATGCGGATTTTAGACCTTTTCAAAACAAGCATAAGATAGAGAATCCTTTTGAGCACAGTGATTTCCCCGCTGTAAGTAACATGTTCTTAAGTTACATGTCTTCTTTTATCACTGTTTAGGATGCATTACTCGGCTCCTATTCTCTACAGTAAGGCTCTGAATAGGGAGTTAAAAGTGGCAGTGGGTTCTGCCCCGTCTCTGCCGCTGGTGGAATATGTGATCTTGAGTGAGCAGTTTTAGCTCTTACTCTTTGTGCTGCGTACGCAGGCATCAGGTGTAATCCTTCTCTACCCTGCCATTCTGCGAATGAACGAATTCTGGGAATTCAGCTAATGCACGTGATATGCTTCGAACATTTCTAGAGAAACCTGCTGTGCCAATGCAAAGCAAGGTTAATACTCTTGCCAGTATTTCTCTTAAAACTGAAAGCAAGGCAGCAATATGATACAGTGAAAGTATCAGAATAATAAAGTGTCTTTTATTTGTTGATTTTTTACTTGTAATTTTTCGGATTACACTTTGAATGAACACACACACTCAAGAAGAGGTTAGATCATCTCAGTGACTATCTAATTAAAATATTGTTCTGATGATCAGCCAGGCAGGGTGAACACCTGTGAGCAAGTGAGTTCTTGTGCCTACGTGAAGGGGCAGTGTCGGTTCCAGTTTTCCACAACACAGTTTTAAGTCGTTTGAGGCCTATGACTGAGCATCGTTTTCTCCAAATGGTTTGGTAGTAACTTATATATGTGAATCTACTCTAAGGCCTGACGCACCGTTAAAATATGAGATATTTATTCTTCTCTTCTGGGCAGAGTCAGAAAATGAGATCAGTCCCCTGTACACCCACTCAGATGCACAGTGACCTTTAGCAAATAAAATCAAGACTATTTTTTGTCACTTTTGCCAAGATGTAAGGATTCTGTTTTGACATTTCTCTGCTTAGCCATTTGTATTGGCACATTTCGTTTGAGCTTCTAGAAAGCTTCACAATGCTGTAATAGCTGCAGACAAAACTATATAATCAATGAGCTTGAACTTTATAATAGCATCTAATTTTGCATCCCTTTTACTTTCTAATATACAGAGTAGATACAATAAACAATTTCTTCAAATCTGATTATCATATTATTGCAATATTATGTCAATAACTATTTTTGCTAGTTGTTAGTATAAAACAAAAAGCGATTCAAATGTATTATTTAAATAAAATACTCAAGCATTCAAAAAAAACCTTCAATTATGGGCCCAAAATCAAAATTATATATAAAAGTTACTTTTGAAAAAATCTATATGGCAAAAGTGCATGATTTTTTGATAATATGATCTATTTTTCTGTACTTAGAGACAATCATTGTCTTGAAAAATGTATAAAAGCTAGATAAGAGGCTGAAGTCAGGAAACATTATCTTCAATTTATAGACATAGCACAAATAAAAGTAAAATTAAATGCCAGACTTCCAAAAGAGCAGGCCAAACGCAGACAGGGAATCAATAGGGGGCCACGTTTGTCAGGACAGTTTGAAGAATCCCACGTGAATCTTTTGGTGACACAGTATATCTACAAATGAGGTCCAAAGTGATTTCCTCAGCTTCCCAGAGCAACCTGTGGCAGAGTGAGGGAATTTGTTCGGATATTCACAACGCCGTACTTGCTTCTTGCCAGCACAAGTGCGCACTGTGTTCACATGGGTTCTCAGAAAACCTTGATTTCTGTGCTATGAACGAGGGCTACGTTTTGGTAGCTGAATAAAAAGTCAAAACAGTCTATAGGTCTATTAATCATGGAACCAGCCTTTCAAATAACGCTACTTATACATATACAAGGATTGAACCCGACCCCATATGAATTTCTGCTGGGTATTGACTGATAATATGATATCTCTGGTCTTACATGCTATGGTTAGACAGGCTTTCCTCTTAAAATACTGTGGATTCAGAAGCTTAATGCACTATCTGCTAAACCTATTTTAAAAGTAAACTTATTTAAAAGTGTAGATTAGGAATGAAATAGGAAGGAGATGGCTTTGAGAGAACGTCTGAAGCCTTGGCTTGGGAGTCAAGCATATATATTTATTTTTTTAACGCATCTTTGTTTCTGAAGACCCTATATCAAGCAAAGAGTCTTCTGCACTCCGTTGCCTAAGTTTATGGCTCAGGAGAAACCATCCCCGGGCTGTAACACAGTCCATATGGCTAGCTGTTTGAAGTGCGCTTAGTACTCCATTAGGGATTCTCGATTTGTACTTCTCAATCTGATTTCGATAAGACACAGGTTTCCTTTAGTGGCCTGACCTGGTGCAAACACATAATAGATTAATTCTATAATAAATTACGCTGGCAGTAAAGCTTTCTTGACCGTTTTGCCTTTTAAGCAACATTTTTTTTTTATGTACCCGTATAAAGCTGAATCTATGTTTCGCTTGGAAGTCACTTTATGTATGTACAGATCTGCCTGAAGTTAGGGCGCGCAGTTTTGCGCTGTGTGCATTACTTCTGAGTATATTCCGTTTTAGTGCGTTTCTGGCGTTGCTGACACATTCTGAGGAATACTAAAGAGCTCCGTGAAATAACACCGTGCCTGGAAATGTGCTGAGCTGCTATTCAGGAAGCTCCAGCTGGTTTCTATCCAAACAATGGCAAAACTACATTATTTCTATATGCAAAACAGCATTTCCATAAAGTCCATTATTACTATTTTACTTTTACGCATTCTTTAATGTGATACTATTACTTTTAACCTCTAGGTTTAGTTCTTCTTTTTTTTTTTTTTAATTTGTTTTGCTTTGTTTTCTTGGCACTCTGCATAGTCCTGCTGCCATTTCTGAGTATTGCTGGCATATCAAGGAGCAAGTCTTGCTATTCCAGGCATTGCTGTCAGTCATAGTTCAGGTCCCAATGTGCTGGGCACTTTTTATTTGTCTTTTTTTATTTGTCTTTTAATTGGCTTCAGGTCAATTTAGAAATAGATTCACTAATCAGAAATGGCATATATTTTATAAAGACAAAGAAATTATAGCAGCTTTTTCTGCATATAATGCTGGGAATATTGATGTTGCATAGGGCAGTGCTACTTCTGGTTGTCAGCTAAATAAATAAGTACAAAAAAAAGGATACATATGTTTTAAGTTTGCTTGGACAAGGAACTTAAAATTAATCATTTTCCCAAATAATTATTTATATTTTTTATCCTAGTTTTAGATAATGCTTTAAGAATTACAGATTTTAGTAGGGCATACAGTTTTCCTAATGTCTCAAGTTAAAGAGGTTTATGAGAGTAACACAGCATGCAGCAGGTTAACACCTTTTCTTTTCTGAGGGCCATAGGATCATTTTCATGTGCCCTCAAATCCACAAAAGAAAGAGTCCTATTCATTTTTTTTAATTTCTCAGAAATCTATGATTAGAATTATGTATAAGAATGAACTAGGCAATAAAAAAGGTAATTTAACAGAATTATGAATGCTATCTCTCTGTTCTTAAATTTTTATCATAGCTTAAAGCAAGTTCCAGTTCAATGACTTCTGAAAAGATCTTCTGATTTATTTTTTATTTATTTATTTATTTATTTATTTTACTAGATGCTCAATCACCTTTTTGGGAGACAGCAGATATTAAAACTGTAAACTTAATAGATCCTTTGGGTTTGTATGGCATGAAAAATTTAGAAAGGATTGTATGATAATGGATTCTGAATAGACAATTGTTTATAGACCAGTTGAGGAATATTCACAGAACGTTTCAGTGGAAAGGAAGCTGTAACATAGAAATATGTAGCTGATTCGGGGGGGAATTTCCATGTAGAGGTGTTGTCTCCAGTAAAGTTTTTAAACTAACATGTTTGATAATCAACATAATTCTTATCCACCCATTTATATTGAGCTATGTTGAAATGTGAAGCTTTCCTGAACTCTTTCCTATAATATTATCATTACATTAATTGGTCAAAAATTTTGCTCTGTTTTATATCCAAGTTAAAATCAGTAGAAAAACTCCAGACTTGTCATAGTATTATTGAGGGCAAAGTTTATTCTTTTCTGTCTTTTCAAAAATGCAGTTGGCATCACTAGGTAATGATGAAAGAAATCTGGAAGATTACTTCTGCATTTTGACAATTACTTGCACAATTTATCTGGAGTCCAGATTTCTTTGAAGGTGTTATTCATTATCAAAGGGAGTGCCAATAAATAACTGAACAGAATGAAGTATTTAGTATACATTTTGCAACGAAGTGATGAAAAGTGAAAGTTCAGTGAGAAAGTGAAAGGAGTGAATGAAGATTCACGATTCACTTTAGAAAAGATGAGTAGAATTGTTAGTTTAGACTACTCTTTGTTAAATTGACAGTATCCAATGAGATATTTTGAGTAGTGCTGAGCTCCAGCAGTGGTGGCTGCTCAATACTCTTGCAAAATCAAGACCAAAGGGTCTCAGATTTGGAGCTGAATCCTTAAACTGAACCTAGGAAAAAGAAAAAGATTTTTTTTTTTTTAATTTATTTTTCCCTTCTAAGGAAAAAAAACCCAAACATTAAAAGATGCTATATTTATCTTGTACTCATAGAGTCCCGTGCTTGATTAGCCTCACCGCATTATCATAAAAGCAAGTCAAGTGTACAAATATGAAGAATAATTGCTATTTTTTTCTTGAAGATTCTGTTACTAATCCAAATAGAAAAAAACAGAGAACTTAGTAATATATTTCTAATGAGGAAATGATATTTAAATGAAAAAAATGAACTTTATATATAATAGGAAGCAATATCCCTCTGCAAGTATAAGAAAATGGGTTATAAGAAAAGTTTAGGCCAGTACCTATCTTCGATAATACTTAACTTACAGCTGCATAAAGAAGAATATTGAAAAGGGAAAATATATAACAATATTTTTCCAGGATGGCCACACAGCTTCCAACAGTTTCAACATCTCATGGACTTTGTTAACCAGCAGTTGAGTCTTTCTTAGTGTAAAAAGCCACTTAATTTTGTTTGCTAACACAATGAACAGGAACTCCCTGATCCCTGATCCTGATTCCTCCTTTAACTTCTCCTTTTATAGACTTCGATCATACTATTGTCTATTTTTCTGGTACTGTAGGTTGTTTCCTTCTCCCTTCTACAGAAGTTGTTCCATAATCTTTCCAGTTTTCTTCTACTTCTAGAAAAAGCCAGGAACTAGCGCTTCACATGGATTCAAGGATTTATGAAAACTCTGTTTTATTCTCTATGTCTTTACTAATAATTTCTGTGTGTTTCTGTCTGCTTCTGATCACTAAACCAAAGTTTTCATAGCAATCCCTATCACAGCTCCAAGATCTTGTTCCTGGATGGCAAGAGGCCTGTACTTTATTAGCAAGGTTAGCATTGTTTTTTTTTTTTTTTTTTTTTTTCCTGTGCATCACTAATGAATTAGTGCATCCATCTGCAATTAATTTTTTCTGCCGTTTTAATGTTCAGTCACTTTCTCTAGGAAGGTTCTTTTGCAGTTCTGCGCTACAGCCCTTTATATTTAAAACTCTGAATAATTCAGCACCATCAGCATGTTATCTCTCACCATTCACTTCTTTTTACATGTTGTTTATGAATAAATGCTAAATAACTTCGAAAGGAGCAGACCTTTTTGGAGAAATCCACCTGTAATTTTCTTCCACTATGAGAACTGACCATGTGCTCTATTTCCTATCTCTTAACCAGTTATTTAGCTATGTAAGAACCTTCATTTTTGGCTTTCTTTAACAAACTCTGAAGTACAATTTTGAAGAAGCTTTCTCAAATCCGTGCAGAACCATGCAGTTCTATTTTTTGCAATTTGTAATTGCCAAGAAAATGAAAACAAAGGCCAAGATTCATCAGTGGATCAAAGAATTTTTGTATCAAAGGCTTCTCTTGCCAAAATATTTAGAGGAGTCTGGCTTGCAGAAATCAGCTGACAGATCCTGAGAAAGAGATAGAAACAATTAAGGCAGCATAGGCAAAGAAAGAAATTGGCAGGAACTTAACTTTTCAAGAGTTTGTTATGAGAAGTACAGAGGATTGGGAAAGGTGATCAGAGTCAGCAGTGAAAGAGTGAATGCAGAGGAGTTCATAGCAGTGGTTCACAGCCAGTGAAAATATATATTTGTGGGCTGGAAAATTTGTTTTCAGAGCAATAAGCAGACAAAAGAATTAAGCCGATGCCAAGAAATTTTTATAAATGAGGCAAGATAGAAGGGTAGGAATGTTGTTAAATAGTCTAGAGATGAAAGACAGGGACTTGGCATTAGAAGATTAATAAAAGTTGATTGAAGAAAATAAATAAGCAGCTAGTAAATTTATTAGGGAATAACTGATTAACTAGGAGGCCAGTCAACTATGCAAGGAGTAAGGTAATTAAACATTCAGAGAAATAATAGAGTGACAATTCAAAGTATTCAGGAAATTAATTATACAATTAAGCAGACAACTGATAAAACAAGGAAGTAATTTAGGAAAATCAGGATTAAAAACATATGAAATAGCCGGGTTTGAGTGGGCAGTTACTTGAACCGGAATGCAAAAGGAGTAACACACTTACCAGGTAAGTCTCTTAAGGAGAATGCGAGATGAATACATGGAGCCTGTAGCCTTAATGTTGCAGAGTTCGATGATGGGTGAGTCCCAGAAGAGGGCAGTGATGCTCCATGGAGACCCTACAATGGTGGGGTTCAAGGGTTTTAATGTCTTTGGTCTGGTACCTTTCATAAAAAACTACTCATCTCCTACTGAGGGCTGGTAGCAAGACACTATGGAGCTGCATTTGAACCTCGGTCCTCAGGGAGATAAATGGGCTTCTCTAGCACAGGGGTGAAAATGTTTCAACTTTCTGTCCTCCACTATGCCTTTTATTGGGGGGCATGTGTGTAGGGTGGAACTTGCTTTGAAATACAGTGAATAAGGAGCATTGAACTTCCATATCACATTAGTGCTTATCTCATTTCTCCTTGCAATGTCTAAAAAGACTTGATATGAAAAGACTTGCATCATTTGGCCTTCACAGGAGACATGGTTCACTGAGATTCCTGGACTACCATTGTAAGTTATAGCAGCTGTAATTTCAGCCACTTTATGGAGCAGTCCATTTGTGTCTGCTCCAGTTCCTAACGCTACCAGTCAGTCTGTAAAATGATCCTAATCTATTACATTTAAGTCATTTGAGTCATCTTTTTGAAGCCTGTTGAGTGCAGAGATACCCATAAGGAAACAATGTAAGTTTTCCATATACCACATATGTTATATGTCTGATGAAATGTACTGCACACATTTTAAAAAGTGACAGTATTACAAAACTGACAACTTTTCATGACCTTTTGTATTATAATGTATTTTAAACATATGGCAGGATTCTGTTCTTCTCATGGATGTAGCAAATGCAGTATGAATATTTCATGAATTGTATGTACATGTGAAAAAATTTTGTTCATGAAACAAGAAATTCAAGAAGATAATTAGGTTTTTACATTTAAAATTGGCAAATAGCTACCAATGAAATATATCACAATGAATATTTATGGTCAAGGGAGTGACTATTTATAGAGAAGTAGGGAAAATGAAGAGGTGAGACAGTAAAACTGGAAATATGTTTTGGGTGGAGTTCTTTGGTTTTAGTTCCAAGTTTTTGCTATTAATCATAATGTAGGATGTTAAGTCACCTCTTTTCCTATCTGTTTCCATTGTATTTGTATTGTTTGTTTATTTAAAGTAAAAGCTCTTTACATCTTTTGACTTAGGTGTTCTGATATTCACATCTATCTGTTGTTCTGCTCAATGAGAATTCATAGTAAATTAAATGCTTGAAGTACCTTAAAATATTTTGTTGTATGTAACACAGTGGATTCACTCTATCGGACCTACAACAGTAAAAGGAAGAATACATCTTCTCATCAGTGTCATGCAGAACCTAGTTCTTACGTTTCTCTTTTCCAGCATGAAGAGATTGGCAGATCGTGACATTGACAGATGTTGTAGTTAGGCTACTTATATTCAAAAGTGAGGAACGTAACATGGATCTGTATGTAAAAAGTGTCTAAGGTCAAAAAAGTTTCTGATAGGTGTTCAAACAATTTGACTGAGCCTTTGGGGATTCAAAGTCATGTTCATGTAGATATGGGAGTCTCACTAGCCACAGTTTGTGATGTAGGTATGGAAGGAGTAGTTTTCCTGCAGAATTTATGCTTTAGATAACCCCCATGACAGTGTTAGGACTTCTTTGGCCCCTCCTTCCTCACCCCCGCCCCTCGCCTTGAACATTTTCTGGTGCCTGGTATTTCCTTTGGAACTATTTCTCAGAGAAGCTTTGAGAGCTTCTTAATTCTAAGAATTAGAAGCAATTAGTTAAGCAATTCTAATAAATTGCTTAACTTCTCGTAGACATCTAAAGAAAACATCCGTGTTTATTTGCATGAGAAATGTAAGGTTACTGTTTCAGCTGACAACAGTGCTTTGGGTTTCATGTAATAATGTCAAGTTGGTGTCAGTTCTTAGGAGGAAGTTCTCCTACCCACCTGTTTCTCAATGCTTGTTAGCTCCTCTCTTTGGGATGACACTGACTAGGGTAGTAGCTAATTCATTTTTTGGGGGTAAAATGCAATCCTACTGGTCATGAAAAAGATACAAAAAGTACATTAATCTGTAAGGCACTACATAGAAATGGAGCTACAAAGCCTTTAGAGTATGATAAATTCTAAAATATTTTCAGTATTTTAGATCAACCCTCTCATGTAAAAGGTAGCTATGGTTAACTTAAAACCATAGATGAGCACTCCCCAAAGATGTAATTTAAATCAAATAAAAATTTTATGAGGGATTTATTTAGAGGTGATTCTAACGGGACTCTTTTAACTGGTATAACTTCAGATTTGTTTCATAATTTCTGTGGCAAGAATTGTAAGTTTTCCAGCATAGCTATCTTACACCTATAGTTCTAGTAGTTTATGTTTCCAAATGAATTCCTTCTTTGAGGAGAACAGTTTGCTTGAGGGTAACCAGGAATAAGGGAATTACGTTACTTTTTTTTTCTTTCTTTTTAATCAAAATGTCATCATCATTTAGCTAATCATGGCATCACAGTTTTCAAAACAACTTCAGCAGCCATGTAAATTGTTGAGTACACTGTATTAGAAGCTTTTAAATAAGAAGTTTTGCCAGAAAGAGAGTTTCTGTTGAAAAAATTAAGAGAAGGAGAAATTAATATGTACCATTCGCATTCTTAGAAAAACAATAATGATAGGAGGACAGTTTACAACGCACATATACACTCTGATTAAATGCCTTCACAGTCACCTTCAACCATTCAGTTACCATTATTTCCGCTCTCAAAAAGCATGCTCTGCCATATACTTGCATACACTATGGTACATCTGGTTTATCACTCTGCCTTGAGCCAAATTTATGTCCTCTAAAAGTTTACAATATTCAGCTTTCTTAATATTGCTTGCAAGAGGTATTACCACCATTGCTAACTAGGTAGGATTAATTCCTAGGGGAAAAATTTCGAGGGAGTAACAAAGCTGTAACTGAGTTGCAGCGGTAAAATAAGGAAAAAAAAGTTCCTGCTGATTTACTGAAACAAATAGAGGGTTTCATGGTAGAAGCCTCTTGCTTGGATTTGAATTGTTGTCCTTGAGACATATATGTCAGGCTAATCTGAGGAGATGTTCAAACTTCAGATTGCATAGAAAACACGAGCAGTCAATGATAACATTGTCTTCACTCAGAGTCATGCTTCTGTCTTAGGATAAAGTAATATGTCCATGATTGCTCCTAGCTATACATCAAGAGCTACAAAAACTTTTTTAGCTGTCAGGAAGTTAAAGTATAGTATGTCTGTAGTGGACATAGATAGCAAGCTGAGCTATGCTAACAGTGAAGACAAAGGGTTTCTAGGTTTAATGAAGAAAAAAAGACCTGTCATATGGAAGCACAGCAGTGTTTTGACACTGGAGTAAAATTCAGGTTCGGGGCATCACCAGTGAAGACATGTGGAAAGCTTTGTCTTTTGAAGGGTGATTCTTGTTCGACTTTTCTTTCTTTATTAAACACTTTGCTATTTCCATCTCTTCCCAAGGAAAGACTACTTCTGCAGTTTAAAATGAAAAAAAAAAAAAAAAAAAAAAAAAAAGAAAGAAAAAGCCACAAAGCCACGGTTTATTATGTACACAACATATAACACACAGGAATATGAAAATTAATGTGTGTGCCTGTGAACATACGTACATTTGTATTTACATATATGTAAAGATTAAAATGTATATGTCATGATGCTGTCTTGCAATACTCCTAGCAAACATCTTGATGGGACTACAGTAAAAGGACTGCCTATCATTCACTTCCCCTAGGATAGCTGTGTTTCGGTTTTGCTGGGTTGCAAGTTGCCTCCACGAGCCACTGGGAGAAATGTTCCCTTTCGTGGCGGAACCAGTGGAGAGCCCTGAGACGGTGTGGTTGCAGGGCTGCAGCACACAACACAGCAGACGGTGAAGGTGATGTGTTTTTCCAGCCTGGCAAAAGGAAGGGTAAAGGGGGGAATCTGCTTGCTGACTTTAATTATGATTCCAGTTGCATGTGGAAGAAAAAAATAAACAAAAAGAATAGTCAAGCGTGGGAACAGGTTGCCCAGAAAGGCAGTGGAGTCTTTGGCGATACAGAAAACTCAAGTAGACAAGTGCTGGACTAACCTGGTCTAACCCTGTTTATGTTATACCTGTTTGGGGGGGCTCAGAATAGATGGAAGCTAGAGGTCCCTTCGACCCTAAATTTTATGGTGGTTTGTGGCTCTATGGTATAATATCTTACGGCAAAAATCTTGTCTTTTCATGATATTTTTCCCTCTCACTACCTGAACGTATGTGGAAAAATAGATTGATATGAATTTATATAGAGAGATATATAAAATGCTTCTGTTCGTGTTTGGTATAACTTTCCTCAAAATATGCAAAACATTTAAGAATAAGAAGTAATTTCAGTGTTTAACAATACATCAACCACTGATAACAGAAAAGAACCCACTTTTCAGTGCAAGAGGTGAGGTTATTGATTCCAAATGCTTCTTACACATCCTTAACACCTAAAAAATATTTAATGCACAACTAACATTTCACAGTTCATGTTTGGCTCTAAAATGTCAAGTAAACATGCACACTGTAGTAATAATTTCTTAGTGTTTACAAACAATGAACTTGAATACGTTACATTTTCATGTTTACTCTTCTACCTCTAGTGACTGTAGCTTGTGATCTCTTCCAGGAAACGCTTGGTTTGAAAGCTGTAAAATGGAAGATGTAAATTATACTCCTTGAAAACTTCTACTAAAAAAAAAAAAAAAAAAAAAAAAAAAAAAATCCTTGTTTTAACTCCTGTAGTGTGAATCTGTGCTACCTTTTATCTTGCTGGTTTAGTGCAGCTTTTCAAACTGCAAGGTGACCTGCAGCTGTAATTAGATGTAAATCACATTGGTAATTCCTTTGGAATATATTTTCTGCTTGTAATAGTAATATAACCACTACTAGCTTCATCCTCTGTGACTAGTCTTTCAACTCACTTCCTATGTTATGACAGTCTTTTTTTTTTTTTTGTAAGTGTGGTCAGTGTTCCATTATTATTTTCATTACCGTAGTACAGTGACAGTGTGCCAGAGATTGCAGATCTGCTCTGTGATGCAGACTGTTAACAAAGTTTTCAGTGGCCGTCCATACTCGAGTTACCAAAGGCAGATGTGCTTTCTGCGGAGCGCGTTCACAAAGCCTGATTATTTCAGTCCTAAAAAAAATCCTAACTCTGTATCATTCAGGACTATATTTTGAGCTTTTGTGTTGTCATTTTTAATTCTTGTGATAAAAATCATTCATTCAGAATGAAATACATTGACAGATATACAGAAAGTGTGTAAGATCTGAAGAACTAGATTGAGATTTGAAGAAATTTGTAGAGAATCTGTAGAATCATGCATGTCCGAGAAGTATCTGGAAATTACAGTCTGCAGGAAAACATAGGTAAAGAAGTGATACTGGGGAGAGAGTCAAAAAAAGTCCCAGTGACAGTAATGGGGTAAGCAAGTGCACAGCATAACCACGAACCGCAAGACAGAGCCAAGTGCCCTGATCAAACTTTGCTGGTTTGCTCACCTACGAAGCGTCTTAGGAACTGGGAGGTGGCAGAAAAGCACTTTTTGGATTCAAACACTTCGGGTAAAACTCCAGAAGCCCATAGACTGAATTGTGGACAGCTTGTCTAATTCCTCACCGAAAGGTTAAGAGGGGCACAGTTTTCACTTTCCTAGTAGTTGGATGGAAAGATGTAAATAGGGAAGAGCTTTAAGAGGGTTTCAGAAGCAACATCCAAGGCTTTCCATCCTGCTCTTACTTGTAAAAATAATAAATTTTGTGTCTGTACACATCTTTATTAGTAAATAATTTGAGGATAAGCAAACTTGTCATACCATAATCTATAAATCTAAAATGATCTTAAGTGAACAAAGAAAATGTATTTAAAAGCTAGAAAGAGTGGCTGCTTACATCCAGGTGCAGTTCTGTAGTCAATTCTGCAGTTTTCCTTGCTTTTGATTGGGCTTTTTTTTTTTTTTTTTTTTTTTGATATGTGATAAAAATATACTGTATTTCAGCATGTTTATTATATTAGCTGTTTGTCTTACTTTACTTTGAATATAAAAGTAGTATCTTAAAAAAAAAATCCAGTAAATATTTTCTAATTCTATTACTGCTTTTTGAGTTTTGATGTAAAGTGCACATTTCTAAGGCAGATATCAATTTTGTGTATGCAGTACATATAAACTTATAAGTATATAAAAATATGGGTGGTTTAGGCATGGAAACATGAGTAAGATGAAGAAAGCAGAATCACGCCCATTTGGCAGCAAGAAGACACAGGATTAATTCAGCCATATCATCCTACTAGTACTTTAACATTCACTGTTCTGTTCTCTTCTTTTTTTTTTTTTTCTTTTTTCCCTCTCTATTTGTACTATTCTGGACATATGGTAATACTTCTGAAGGGTTATAATTAACATAAGAAGGTCTGCAAAGAAATTTTTCTCAGTAGGCTAAAGTTGGACTAAAGATTAAATTAAGTCAGAGCTGTATACCTGAGGAGATTCTAGCATTCCTGTCTCAAACCCTATCTCAAATTAAGAATTTGGGGCAGAATAAATATACTACTATTCTTTACTACTTTATTTTCTTTAAACATTTTTTTTGCAATTCAGAAATTTTATTAAGTAAAATAAGTCCAAAAGATCACTTTTTTTTCCTTTTTTTTTTTTTTTTTTTTTTTTAATGAGAGGGGGCAGTTTGCTAATGTTTGTCCTTTTGATGATGCTAAAATTTTAGCAGATTGAGTGTAAGTTATCTATTCTTAGAATTATTAGGGACATTACTTCTTCCTTGATTTAGCATGAAATAAATGCTCATCCTTTTTGTTTCTTTACCTTCCTTTCTCAGATGTCATCCTAAAAACACATTTATCTGTGTTAATGATCTGATAATTTTGTAGCATTTGAGCTGTGACTTATTGCTTAATAAACTAAAAGTGCTCTGCAGTCTTCAGAAAGCAATAGACAGGTATAACATGTAAGGGCAGTACATGGTCAGTAAAGCCAAGTTTGTGAAAGCAAATACAGCATCAAACCAGCGTGGTGGAACACTGAATCCGCAGGGAATGATTGACGATCTTGGCAGGTGTCATTTACTGGGCCATTCTCCTTGAAGTTTCCCTCGCTAGACATGTGGTTATATTTCCAGCAAATTTCAAACTGCCAGGACAGACAAATGTTCTGTCTCTGCCGTTCACTCAGCACATACATCCAAAGTTATATTTGCCCCCTTGGGCGAAAGTCAGTATTATTATCCATCTGTCCTGTATTTTCTCCTTGACCTCTGCATGCTCACTTTCTGGTTCTATAGAATAGTTTAACTACCTGTGCATTTTTCTTTTCTTTTTTTTTTAACAGTCTTGGAAATCTTATGTGTGCTTTCCAATTTCTGAAAAGTAAGAAAACAGGAATCAGACATACTGAAGGATTATTTTGCAGTTAACAGCGTGTCCCACATGCATAAAGCACTATAGTTTTAGAACAATACACGGCTTAAATCAAAAAGTATATAGCCACAGATAACATATATAAAAATGAAATGTATGGTTATACATAGCTGTATTCTTAAAGCAAATTACAAGCATTTGCAAAACATAACTCGTAGAGATGGTGCGTTTCTTTTTGTCAAAATCACACTAATGATATACTTTTCTTGCTCACAGCATTACAATTTTCTTTTTTGAAGACCACAGCATAAAGAGCTATTGCTCATGTGAGACCCGTCCTTACTTCCTTTTGGTGCGCAGGACTTCAGTGAATCTGCTGTGATTGCCATTTCCTATCGAACTGTCATGACGAACTTGGAGAGATACCATCCAGGATGCAGGTGTTCGGGTCAGACACAGGAGAAGGAAGTTCAAAGGCATTCCCTCCCACCGCTCCCGATACTGTAACGCCAGCACACTGTGTCACAGGAAGTCTCTAAAACGCCCATGCAAGAGAGCACTCAGCCAGCGAAACACTCTCACGTATTTAAATGTAGCTGAGAGTCAAAAAAGAATGAATTGTAATCATAGGTAATTAAAAGAAAACAATTCTTTGGTTTCTTTTGGAAGGCATGGTCAATTATACAGGAGAACCTTATACTTCATGTACTATATGGGAGACATCAGCTCCATCAGCCTATCCAGATCTTCCCTGTATAGTATATTTAAAAGTGCAGTTCAGTGAGCATACTCTCGACTTTTTTTGGTTGCACACAATAGTTGAAAAAATCTTGACGCTGTATACGTTACTGTTTCTTTCAAGAAGGCTGCAATTCTTCAATCTGCTTGGGGGAAAGAGAGCTGGAATTAATGTCATCGCATTCTTCACAGGAATACATGCAGAGACTGAGCGACTTGCATGAAGTTTGCTAAGATCTCTATATATACCATTAAGCAAGTCAGCCAGACAATTAACATGTTATTTTTAAATAGCGTGCAGCCATCAGTTATAATAACCAAACAAGCAGGCAGTCTCCCTGTTCGGGTCACCAGCTGACCCATACATAAAAGGTGTGCTTTATAAAGTACTGTTTAGATTCCAGTGTAATGCAGATGCAATGCATATTCAAGTTGAGGTCAGTTTATATAGAAGCCACTGTGTCATCAAGTAACAACTGTTATTCAGGCCACAGGCACTGGCACTAATATTAGCATGTGAGAAGTAACTACATGTAATATGAAAAAAGAAAACATTAAAAACATTAGTAAATAAGGCTGCAATATTTGTTAAGTCATCTTCTATAGATACTGAGCAAAGAAAAAATGAAAGATGATGTCTACCTTGCACAAGAAGATTCATTTCCAAAAAAGCCGCTTCTTTTTCCTACACTACAGTGTGCCAAGATTGCAAAAAAAATCAGATTCAGACTTTAAATCTTGTAGCATAGAATCATTACACTTTGCTAAATCTCTGTAGCCAGTTCTGCTTTTTTAAGGCACTTTTTTTTGTGTACATTATAATCAGCTCAGTGACTGAGCTGGGTTTTTTTTTTTTGTTTGTTTGTTTGTTTGTTTGTTTTCCATTCAATTTCTAAAGCAGCATCTTAGGACTGCCTAGGACTGTTGGCTTTCCTTAAATGTTCCCCAGAGCAGTGTCTCGCTTATAAGCATCATTTTAAACGTAGCCCTCTGTAGCACTTTTCTTGTGATCCTCAACCTTTGCAAAGGGGTTGTGTTTTAAAAAACACGTGGTGAATGCTGGCCACCTGTTAAGGGCTAATGATACCGAACGCGAGCCTGTTATGTCAGGGCATTTTCTAGGGAAGGTGATAAAAAAGACAGACATCTCTCTGGCTGTAACAGCATTAACTTCAACATGTATTGTACTGCACCCTAATAAATGTTATTTCAAAGGCAGCCATAATCCTCTTAAAAGTACAGGGTGAGAGGGAAAAGAATAACGAGGTTTTAGAAAGTTAATTGCAAATGTGCAATTTTGTGTGCAAGTTTCACGCTCCTATCTGGAAAGAAGATTTCTTTAATCTTTCCCTTCCTCCAGAGAGTGTTGGATAATATAAAAAGACCCAGGGACAGATTAAGATTAATCCCCTCAGTAATACGGAGGGTGTCTTTTCTGGTACACTGGGCATACAACCGGGTCAGCAAAACAGAATGGACAGTTTCCAAATCCACTTGAAAATGATCCTACTCTGCTGACAGAGATATCTTCAGATGAACAGACAAGAAAGACATGTTTCCATTTACAGAATTAAGTAAAATGTGGAAAACATAAACGGGGATCAAAGTAAAGGCGGAAAAGCACTCCTATTTTGCCTTGTCTCCTCCTACGAGATTAAACTGCTTTACCGAGTAGCAAACAGATATTTATATAACACATCTGTCTGGGACAAAATGCTGTAAATTAAAAAAATGTATAATGAGGTTGTTGCGACACATTTAAATTTAAGTATACAATCAGCAGATCTTAAGAAAAATAAAGGGAGAGGATGTACACAGAATTATGTGGTGCTGATGAAATTGGATCTGTAGTATTATAACTTTGGCTTCAATACGGCACTTTTTGTTTCCCCTTGTCTCCAGATGCCCTGAAAAAATAGATACTTAGATTCACAAAGAGAGGAAAGGGTGTATTTGTGCCAACATATGTTTGACATCCTTATTTTTGTTTCGGCACCTAGAAGAGCTGAAGTTTCTCATGAGATTGAAGCTCACAGTTAGATGCCATGTTTGTAATTACATGCAGATGCATAACCAGGATTATAGCAGGAGAATGAAGGGTTCTTTTACATAAAATGGTACATTTGTCTATATTTCTTACTAATCAGTTACAGTGATTGCTATTGTTTTAAGCAGAGTTGGAAATTACTATGTCAAAGAAGATCTTGATCAGTAACTTTTCCTTTTTCATAGCAAGTAGCTAAATAGCATCCATGTAGGTACACTTTTTTTCCCTCTTCCTGGAAAATTTGGATCTGAATATAGGATGCCTCATTCTTTGATTTGTATTCATACTGAGTAATAATATCTTCCATGAGAGCCCAAATGAAGCTACTGATCTACTGAGGCTAGTTAGGTTACATTTGGTAAAAGAATCTACTCAGAGTTAATGGATACTTCAGAATATAGCCATGAATAAACAGTAAATTTCAGTAGATATAAAATAAATTGATGCAAAGAGCCTTCCCTTCGCCAATGACCTTCATTGCCATCGTGCTTGAATGATTTTTTTCTGCTCCATTTTTATTTTGCTGTTATCTCATTCAGTTTAACACATGGAAATGTTGTTTCCAAAAATAAAAAATAGTAGCATTGTTAAGTGGCATCTTCACCTAAATGCTTTCTAGAAAAACAAAGTTAAACTATATCAGTAATTTCATAATATAATATTACTATTTTAGTGAAAAATGTGATATTTCATGCAGCTGTAGCTTGATTGTAATAGTGTTCATTGTACTAGCATGTTAATAATTATGTTAAAACTTATAGCGAAATATTCTGTTGAAAATTTTTGAAAACTAAAGTGGTAAAATATTGCAAAAAAGTTTGTTTTATAAAAATTATCTTTTCAACAAGTCTACAAAATATTTCAATGAATCCTTTGTTAATTTTCCCCTTATTCTTCAAAGAGCTTCATTCATCGGTCATTTATCAATCAATACTCTGGTTTAGATGTCAGCAAAATCAGCAGCTCCAGCAGAGGGAACACTAAACCCCATCTGAGCAAAAAAGTACAGAGAAAGATCTTTAACATTACACTTTCTCGAAATGTGCTCAGCAAGTATGTTGTGCATACCTATGTAATACAAATACAGCATATATAATGCCAAAATGCCATTAAAATGCAGGATTTATAATGCCAAGATACATAATGCAGGATATATAGTTTAGCTACTTTCTCGCTAAAATGCAGGGTGATGGCAAAATAGGTTTTATGTGAGTTTAGAGAGCCCTTGGCTTTGCCTACGAGAACAGAACCCCCCATTAACTGCTCGGTTCTTACCTAAGCAAAACTGGCGGTGCATGAAATTCGGACTGCGCGGAAGCTAGTGGAAGCTATTCTCTTTGAGATACTGGAAACAGTAATTTAACAGTGCAAGAACACTGGTAATAACCCTGAGTGAGTGGAATTGTTGCCTCAGTCTTACAGACGAATGCCGCTTGGCTTAAATGTTAATTTAATATTCATGGAAGTGGTGTAAGATACTGATAAGATCCTGAGCTCTGGACTTACCAAGAGGCTTAAGAGCCTAAATTTCACTTAAGTAGAATTTGTACATAAGTAAAATTTTGATACATAACTGTAACAAAGTGATTTCCAGAAACCTCTGCCAAGTTGCTTAGATACAAATGCCTAGATGTTTGCTCTAAGGCTGGCATTTTCCTTAACATTTAATGTGCTGTTTGCTGCCTGTCTACTTATTCTTAACTGCCACCTCTGATTCATGCTGCTGACTGTTGTGAGCTGTATCCTAAAAGCACGTAATTTTCCCCATTTACAAACTTAGACATCCGCCTGATGACCCATGAACCTGGCGTCTGAGCTTAAGCCACTTTTGTGTTCAAATGCTGAACACATAATAGCTCCGTGAATCCAGCAATACTTGCTAGGCCCTAGTACTGGCCCTTAAACGGCTCAATTTTCACTGTATTTTATTTTTCTTTTAATATCGGCACAGCTTGCTTTTGAATCTAAAATGTCATTTTAGCACATCTTAATTTTCAGTACATAGCAGCACATGGGTAGTTGAGCAGGTTGGTCACGGATATCTAGTATATTTGTGTACTAATGGCTGAGAACAGTAGTGGAAGCTCAGTAACTGCTTCAAGATTTCAAGTCTTGCATAAGCATCCACCTCCCATAAGATATCTGCTCAGCCTCATTTTGTGCCGAAACACCATTTGAAGAAGAGCATTTTTTTTCTGCAGTAATACATAACAAAGGCATGAAAGTTACACTGCAGGCATAAATCAGATCAGTGTTGTTGTTGGGAAGCAATATTTCATAGAAACAGTAGCGCAGGGTGTAGACTTGTACCTCCTTCTCCCATTGTTCCTTTTTATATAACGAAACAGGTGTCGTTGACGTTTGGAGCCAACATTCGTGCCCGAACAGCTACTTTCTACGTACGTTTAAACAAAAGACAAAGGCAGTCATTACCCTGGAGTTTCTCTTTTATGGATTCATACCTTCTGGGGACAAGAGATAAATGGAGGTAAGACAAAACCCTTAGATGTTGTCTTCATCAGCGCTGACACTCTTCCTTGGGGGCTGACAGCTGCTAATGAATTCATTTTAAACATGACACACAAGGAGAACAAAAATGCTTTTTTTTGGTTCTGTTTCCTTTTGAAAGGAGGATAAGAACAGCAACTAGCATTGATCATAATGGAAAAGCTAATCTGCACTAATTTGTGATCAAATACAAACAATGAACAGACTCGTGGAGAGATCTTTGCATTTCCCTAACCAGGGAAATCCAACTTTTTTTTTTTTTTTTAATTAATTTCTGACATTTTGGCTGTTCATATGAAAGTTATCTAGCTATTAGCACACCAGAAATACTACCAGGACCTTAAATTTAATCATCGGAGCAAATGGTTGACTGAAGCTCAAGCAGCCATTTTCTCCTGATCATTTGCAAAAGGTATTTTTATTTAGCACTATTCTGTGTTATTAAAGCATTGGCATTGTGTGAACTAATATTGAATAATTTTCTTCCAAAATCACTCTGATATTGAGAATTTTACTTCTGATTTTAAGGAAAAAATTTCTGTTTTTCCACAGAATTTAAATTATTTATTAAAACACAATAGTTCACATCCATAGCTCTTCCAGATTTTGACTGAAATTCTTTAATATTTAAATTTGCATATTAAAAAATCAATGATCTTTTGTGTTTTAGTACGATCTGTCCCTGTCAATTGAATGTGCTTGTTATCATGCATTTAAGGTCCAGTTGTGACCCACTGATTTGTGCTTATTCTTAATTCCCAGCATCTCAAACTATCCTCCCTGTTTTTTAAATAATCAAAGAGCAAATGGCCATTATATATTCATGCAAGGAATTGTTTATTATTTTTGCTTGCACTAGCAGAATAGACTTAATGGCCAAGACTAATTTCAGTCTTTTGTTGCTAATCCTTTTTGGAAGACATGCATAATATATAAATATTTCACCCTGTCAAGTAATATAGGAATAGTGGAAGATGATTGCCACTTTTTCTGTCTGTAAAGAAAACTAAATTGGTTTGTACCATTTTGCATCATTTGTAAAGTTGCTTTTTATTGCTGCATATATATAAATGTGTAAAAATGCTTAATTTATACTACTTCTATGTATTACCAAATGAAAGCACGCAGTTTGTGATTTACAAACATAAAGATGCATGGAGTCCAAGCAAGGACCATATATCAGTTGTCCTCTGGAGAAGACCCTTGAACATTAGATGCAAGACTGGAGGCTAAACTAAGTAAAATAAGGAATAAATCACTGCCTTATCTATGGAATAAATTCTAGAGAACACAATAATGCCATCTCAACATTAACGTACTTTAGAGAGTGCAGAAAAACTTTGTAAGAACACGATTGCCCTGTGGCTCTTGTAAGGAGGAACAAATCCAGTCCTGAACTGTAAACCACCAACACTTCTGTAAGTACATTCAAACATACCCAGTAAATAATTTATTGTAAATATGGTGTAATGCATTCTTTCAAAGGTCCAGTGTAGTCTACTAAGTAGTTTGTCTGCTATGGGTAAAGCATTTTTTCAGATAAAGCTACTTTAAAATATGTTGCAGGGAAAAATGAGAGAAATGATTACAGCTAGAATTCAAATCTAGGTAATTACAGAAGATGACATTACCATTATAAAATGTACAAAGATACACATAGGTTTTCATGGGATAAGTGAAGGAGACGTGTAGGATAAATACTCTCCGCTCTTCATCAATAACCTCTCCATTGGTTAGTTAGATCTCTGTTCAAATTACATATTGCTAGATCAAGAACCAACCCGGTCACTTCAGACTACTGTAAATATGTTTAAATCTTCAAGTCTTAATGGTAGTTTAGATGTATTCTAAATTCTTAGACTGAGAAAATCAGCCTTGATGGAATGAGGAAGTTTCAAAATCAGAGACACGAGTGACTTCATCATGGACTGAAAAACATCTATATGTGGAGACACCTGGTCTCAGTGAACCCGCCGCACATGGATTACTTGACAGACATGATCTTGGCAGATGTTCAAATTGGAGAAACAACTGGAGAATAATCATAGAGTTAAATAAGGGTTGTCTTTTAGGCTAATACACAAAATATATTTCCTGAAGATAAGCACAAGTTACTTAACACTCCTAATTCTAGAAATGAAACAGGGAGGATAACTGTCCAAAATAGATATCAATAAAATCAAGATCTGGCTTGTTTGGCATACTCACCTTTTTAACATGCGCTCATATATATTCTATTCAGACATATTGTTATACTGATTATTCTAAAAATACAGATATATATAAAGAATTGTACTTAATTAAAACATCATCATAGAAACAGATTATCTGAATATAGTCCCATATTGTTTATAAAAAAAGAAAAAGTATTATTTTGAAGATATGATCTGCTGTTTCCTGCCCTTCCTATCTGATGGGGCAATTTGGGGCATAAAATCATATAGGATCAGAACTTTTCCATGTTAATATGCCCCTCATGATGAATTTATCTATAAGCACCTATTATATTTATGCTTACTTAAATTTGACTTACTATTCTTTTCTCCCTACAGATGAAAATTCATAAAGAGTGAGGTAGCAGCTTTCGTAGAATTAACTCTGCTGATAGAAATTGCTCACAATTTATTTAAATGTCTCTGTTGCAGATAGATGCCCTCAGCAAAGCGTAGAACAGGATTTGCAGGTTTCTACCTTCTTCTGAAACAAAGTTTGTTTGTAGACAGCTTGAACCTGTTACGCCGTGGACTCTGCATTACAAACATGGCTTTCCCAGCTTCGGATACTCTGAGGTTGACATAGCAGACCCTGCTATAAATTTGACTCTCAAAGGGGCCGCTCAGCACAAAAATGTTTCATAGGGATACATTTTCCCCGAGGCTGCTCTTTGTAGAGAACAGTTTCTACGTGCAGATACTGATTTTTACAAGACTGTATTGTTTCCTTACTCTCAGCTCTGATCCACATCCAGTCTGCCCATAATTTTTTGCCATCATTGGAAGGTAGCCGCAATTTTTATTTTTTTAAAAAAACAAGCACGTTTGATGTAAAAAGCTGTGTGCTGGACTTGCACATTTGAAGGAAATTATTTTGTGCCCCTTTTTATTGCCAACAAAGATTTGAAGTTATAGCAGCCATTGTTAAAGAGAACGGAACATAAAATAAACTTTTATTGCTCTAGAAACAGTCTGCATTTCTTACCTATCCATAGTGATACATGAGATTTCTGCATACTTTGGCAACAGCTATCATATAAAACATTTATTTTTTTGCAAACATCAGGCAAGTATATCTCCTTTTATGCTTATATCTGCAAGAAAGTATCATATACAGTTTAAAAATGAAGCAGTTAAATAGAATTTAAATGTTTAAGCTAGCAGTTCCACCCTTTGCAAAACAGCCACACTGTTGGCAGCTGGGATAAAATTTACTGGGATAAAAATGTTGAGTAAAAATGAATCTTCTTTCCTACCTTGTGTGCTTCAGAACTCAGTGGGTGAAATAAGAACTGTCTAGGACAGGCCAAGCCACATCAAACAAATCCTTCTTGCTCTCTCTTTGCAAACTTCATACCTTTAGCCACAGCCACTGCCACCTGTTACACCTTGTCCTCCTTACCCATTGAAATTCAAAGAGTGGAAAAGAGTTGCTTTTACTGTATTGCTTAGTTTTCATAGTGAGGTCCAAGGATATATATATATATATATATGTGTGTGTGTGTGTGTGTGTGTGTGTGTGTGTGTGTGTGTGTGTATATTTAACGTAGTTGTTAAAGGGGGATTATTAGGACAACTTTAGTTACGTGATCAGGCAAAGGAACATATTATGCATAAAGCAAGCTGGTGTCCAAAAGTCTCTTCTTGAAGTTCTGCTGGTGCTGTCCTGAGTTAAACTGTTGGTAGACCCTCATCGTTACACCCATGGCTGGAAGCTGAGAGCATCCTGCGTGGGTGCCCGAGCTTCAGGAGCTGAGGGTGGTCCTGCATGGTCCCTGGTGCACAGCACAAGAGAGCAAATCACCGTTGGACTCTGTTTTTCTAGTACCTCTCTCCCATCTCTATTTACTTGATCTGTTGATAACTTTTCTATGAAAGCTCAGTTTCTGGGTGGCTACTCCCTGCAGTTTCTTTGATCTACCAGCCTATGCTTTTATTTCCTTTTTTGGGTACTTAATACAAAGGCAGAGGCTAACTTTTTATCAGAAAGAAACTGGAGGAGGGAAACGTGTCAGAGAATATCTGTGTGGCATTGGTCTTTTCCTTGTTATAAATAGCATACATCCTTAGTGAAATAAAGCATCCCTCAAAAGGAAATTTGATCACTCGTAGATTGAAAAAGAGACATCTCCTAACATTCCCAGAATGTGGTTCATGAAAATAAAAATGGTTTTGGGGGTGACGCGAGATAAAAGTTCATTCTCAGGTTAGATTCCGAAAGCAGTATAAGATCCTGAACCACATTTTGCATTCATCTTTTACAGCAGAGGCTGTGTTCTTGCTGCCCATATAAATCTTTAATCATATAGACTGTAATTTCCTCTTCCACACAGATCTTGTCATTAGTTGTTTTTAGTTCAGTGACTTGTGTGTTTAACATTGCATTTTTGTAGAACAGAGACTGACTGTGATCTCATTTAAACCAGGACACAAGTCAGGGGCAGTTCTAGTCAAATCTGTGCAAATATGTCCGTACAAAATGTGGATGAAGGAAGCCTCAGGGTATTAATATTAAGAACGCATCTTCAGCAATATTATCAAATAAGAAAGAAATACAGGTCCCTAAAAAAGAGACACTTCATGCTCATAATGGATTTATGATTTAGATTTTCAGAATAGCTTATATAATTTTAATGTGAGATCATTGCTGCTAGAGAAGGGAAATTGCAAAAAGCCAGTGAGACAGCAATTCCTGCTCTGTGCCTAGGGGGGATTACTGTTGCTACTAAATTGTTTAATCTTATCTGGCTTTTGTATATGTTTTCTTTGTGTTTTTATTGCTAGTGAGAGAAAGCCAATATAGATTTTAGAATAGTTTTGATGTACAGTCATCCAAATGAAGCTCCCATGGCTTCACTGTACTAGTTTTGTCCTCCTCTCACAACAGTTTGTATTGGGAGAATGGTCAAGACAAGGTCAGGTCTTTTTTCAATGTTATTTCTGACTTTTCAAGAGACTTTGGGCCTTTATGCTGATATATAACAGCAGTGAAAGAAGATACTAATGTTTCATTCTTCCATGTAGACTTTATCAGTGCTCAGTTTTAATGGACTTGTAGGCCATTCCCTCAGAAGAATGAAAGAACAACCTACTCTTCATTTCCTAAGGAAATGAATACATGAGATATTTCATTTTTCACGTATTTTTTATCAAACAGATTCAATTTGTGTGTAAAGATCTGGCAGAAATAGGCATTAAAAGTATTACACAGTGTTATCTGGTGCTTTCTACAGCACAAATTTGGGTAAATCTGAGATATTCCTCCTACAGTCCCATTAAAGTCAAAGAAGAGATATGCAACAGACAGAATATGGTTTCTCTGGCCTATTCTAGACATTTATTTTGGGATTAGATGAGTGCCCTTTGGAGGTGCTCATTTATCACCACCGAATATAAGAGGAACCTGGGAGGGCTACCTCACACACACTTCAGCATTTAATTTTTAGGCATCTAAGTTAGAACAGATTAGTTTCTTCCAATATCTCTACTGCTGGCACAAAATGGTTGGTTTTTATTGTTTCATCATCATTCTTTGAATATTTGTAGTTTTTACATTGTTATTATATCCTTTTTTTCCCCACTGAATAATGTACAGAATTCTCCAGTAGTGACCCAAATCTATACAAAGACATAATAATAATTATCTGCAGCATTTCAGTGAAACATCGTCATTAAAAATGTTGCCTGGTTAACAGGTTTTATTCAATACATATGCTGCTAATTTCAATAGTTTGTGAAGGATTTCTGTGTTCAAACCAATCCTGAAACACTCTCTTGACCTACTTGCCATGGAATCCAAGTGAAATTACAGAACACCAATTAAAAATCATTTAAGTGCACTGGTTTATTTTGCTTTGTGTTTTTTTTTGTGGTTTTGAACCCAGCCATGGTGTTTAACACATGTGGTTTTGTAATTGTGATATGCTGGGAAAGTTCAGAGCGTTGTTTGGCCTTTTAGCTTCTACTTCCACCTGTGTGCTAGTACATCTAGTATTGATAAATAGGGCTGCGATTCACACTAAATAATCTCAATAGCTGGCTGCAAATCTGCACATGCACTTTCTTTGAGACTGCACCATCTTTGTCAAATCTTTCTTTCAACTGCTAAGTCTCAGCAACAAAATAACATGTGAGAAGTGAAGAACTATGAGAAGCTGCCCTCTTGTAAAAGCATTTATTCTTTGACTGTATTTCTCTTCTCTGTGTAAAGCTCCTTTAGGGCTTCTGCGATAACCGCTCATAACAACTTTGCATAATTAATAGATCATCCTTGATTAACCAAGGGATATCAATTTATCTAGTTTTGAAAATAGAAGAGGACTCATGCTTCAGCATATGTATTTTTAAAGTGTGAGACCAGTGTTTAGACCCATATTTCAAATCAGGGCAAAAGAAGATGAGAGTTGTCTGTGCTAGTACAGCATATTTTGAATATCTTATTCTCTGTTGCTCTTTCTAAGCAGAAATGAGACTACAACCTTCATATGCACACTTCATATGTACACTTCTTTGAGAGCCATCAATTAATAGTAACTATATTCAAAAATTTGCAATTTATTCTGTGCCTGGAGGACTGTGACTGCCTACTTCTCTTCTTCATTAATGTGAAATGATGCAGCTTTAGGAAACTGAATTGTTCCAGAATACGGCAATCTTACAGCGCAGACATGGAGAGTGCATAGAACCTGCTCTAGAATAGCAAGTTATGTGCTGGATAAAACAAGCGCACACAGAATTTTATCCTAGAGTAGATAAAGTCCCTTGAAAATCAGTTTACCTGACCTGTCTCCTTTTAGCTCTGCTTACCCTAGCTCTTAATAAAGTCAGTTCTCACCACATATGGCCTGACAAATTTCTTAGTCCCTAGATATTTTGTAGTAAAATTCAGCTTTCCACTGAACACTAGTTTTCCACCTGTTAGAATAATACAGTGATGTACAAAAGTACCATGGCTTTATATACTGAAATACTGAAATATTTGTGACTGCTAGTTTGCAGGGGCAAAAGCTTTGTTCCGGCTTGAACACTGATGATAGTAAATAACTTTATACTAGGAAAATACATACACAAATCAATATATCATCAATATATAGTGTGAGAAATGAATCTTATTTGGAAATCAAAGTACTTTTGCTTTTCTTGTTGAATATTATTCAAGGAATCAAGAAAGGTAGATAAGTGTGGTCTAAAACTTCAAAGTATTTCATCCCTCCTTTCCCAGTGGACAACATTCTTCATTCAGGTAAATTGGTTCAGTTTTGTTCAAGTCTGTTAAAATGTGGAAACTCTGAAATTCTAATCTTAATTGCCTTTCTGTTGCTGCCTTTCAGATAAGACTGCAATTCATCCTCCCTTTTTGGAAATGCATTAAGTGTATTGTGAGAGAGACAGTATGGTTTAGAGAAAAAAGTCCTGGACCAGACTTAGGGAGTTCCTTCTCCAGCGTTGCCGTGAATGGAAAACTCAGACAGCTTTTAAGTCTTAAATTAAAACTGCTTTCTCGCATGTCAGTTTTAGTTGGCCATTTGATTTGCATAAATCATCTCTCACAATTTAAAAACAGAAGCATAAGGAAACACCTGCCTCATAGGGACTCTTGTTACTCCTGATTAAGTTACCATCTCCTCAAGAGTATTCCAGTTTAGTTGCTTGTAGTAGATAAAAAAAAAAAAAAAAAAAAAAAAAAAGACAATAGTGTCTGTTGTTAAGGAGTGACCTTCTAGATGATTAATGAAGAAATATTATTGATATTCTCATCTGCTCACTTTTTGACATCTCTCTTCCTTTCATAAACAACTTATCCCAGCAAGAAGCTCATGAGTGGTCAAATCTGCTCTGTTCTGAACACTAACCGTGTAATGGATACACTTTTCTTGAACCTGTCAACATACAGAACTCAAACTTGATTCAGATCTGCCCCATACTTCAGTAAAACAGGAGTAGCTCCTTTGAAGTCAATGAAATTCCTCTGGTTTCACGTATGGGAAAATGAGAGAAGAATAAGACCTTTTGTCTTCAAGCAGGGCAGCCATGCTGCTTAATAAATCATCATATCAGCAGCTGTTTTGCACTGGGGAACAGCTCAATAATTGATGCTGCTGTCCGGGAATCCACAGAGGTTATTGATCAGGCAGGCCTGTTAGCGTTGCTGCAAACCTACAGCGCAGGGCTCGAGTAAATACGACTGGGAGCAACAGGAATATATCACACAGTTGCTTGCTCGGTGTGTTTCACTGCAGCCTTTCAAAAGGAATTGAATTAACACTTCTGTTTGCATTCTCTACGCTGCTTCTGTAAACATACCTACTTACGCACAGAGAATACCACAGCCAAAAATAGCATTTCTGCTTGCCTGTAAATATTTTAATTACAGTAAAGTTTATTCTGTTTATTAATTGTGAACACTAACAATTCAGACCTGCGTAATTGATTATATGCTGTGCAACAAAGAAATAAGAGGGAACCTGGGCTGTAAGATTTTTTATCTTTTAAGAGCAACAGCTAAGGAAAACTCCTGCCTTCAGTACTACAAAGTTTTCTGACTTGCTCATTATTTCACAGGCTCTTCATTCAGAATTAATTTGCACTAGCTTGCAATAAAATACATAAATAAAGGCTGAGTACAGCATGTAACTTCTCCTGAACCCAAATTATGCAGTGGGATAAGACAATCTCTTGAAGACTAAGACATATCAAGAACATTTTCCACTTCTGAAATTGGGCCATCCAAATAGCTACCACAATCCAGTATTCAGTGAAATATAAAAGAAAAGCCTGTCAGTCATTGTTAGTCAGTACTAAGAGAGCACTTTTTACTATCCAAAAAGCAAGTATTTGTGAATTATACACTTGGTAAAGCCAGCTAATAGATAGCCAGCTAGTAACTTTATGGTCCAGTATTTAAGCAATTTTATCTTTGAACATCCTGGGGAAGAGTTTTGAGATTTTTTTAATTATTTAACTATTTAATTAATTAACAGAACAGAGAATAGTCCTTACTTGATCCTATCTTCTTACTAGTAAGCCCTCTTTTACAATTTATAAAGCAACACCTGTCTCAATAACTAGCTGTCCTCCCACTTCCTTCTTCCATTTGGCCATTTGCTCACCTGTTGCTTGGTGTCTGACTCCTTGTTTAAAGCTCTCCGACAGGGAGGAGGTTTTATTTTTGCTTATTTTAATGAAACCTTAAATAAGAGACTTTTAAATAGAGTTTCTAAGGACTATGATCCCCTATGCACCTCCTCCTCCAAAATAAAAACTATTTCTTTTGTAGTAGCAATAAATATTATAACTAAAGATGAAAAAGAAAATCCAGAAACCTGAGTCAAAGAATTCATTTGGTAAAAAAGAAGAGAGTAAGTATAAATCCTGCTTCACTTATATTTTGATGTGTAATTAACTGTTGCAAGGAAACAAATGAAAAAGATGGTTTTGGAGACGATCAGGAAAATAGAGGTTATATTTCTTATTTTTTGTCATATCTTGCTAGACCGGTTAGGTATATGAACAAATAGCTCTCTGTATTCTCAGTGAATTTTTGAGTATTCTGACAGTTCATGTTCTTGCTTGTAATGGGAGCAAGTAGCTTGCTGCAGCTGTTTGTTCAGCAGCCCCCAAAGCCTTTCTACCAGAGTCATTACTAATTCAAACAAGCCACACTCAAAACCAATTACACGTCTGAACCTTGGAACAACGCAGACCTAAATACCTTCTAGAGGGAGCGGGGAGAAAAGATCCAAAACACGTCCGACTGTGCTGTCGGTGTCGCGTACGAAGCCCTGTGCTGTTCTTAGCTTGCGTCCCAGAGGCTGCCCCGGGTGGGTGCAGGATTCTTGATGGGTGAAAGCGGTGGAGCAGGTGATTTTGAAATACGTGTTCTTGGAGCTGCCTCGCATACAGCTGTTCTGGGAAAGTGGTCTGTGCACGCTCCCTGGAGATGTTAACCTCACAAATACTTGGTCTTCTTATGGATCAACAGCGAAACTCCTCACAAAATAATTAATGGCCAAGGTCCTCGTTTCTGACAGCTCACATTAAAATTGCAGGCAGCTGGCACCGTCCGTATATTCCACCAGCTGGACAGTGATTTCTGGGCAAAGGGGATAAACCAGATATGGCCTGCCAGAGGAGTGGTAAAAGGATTATAGCACTTAAACTCTGTTCATACTATAAGGATAGGTCAAAAAAAGAAAAAAAGAAAAAAGGAAAAGAAAAAAGGCAGTGCACTAATTAACAGAATTATGTGATATATGAGTGAGTTTATTCTCTTTGCTTCTAACTGTTATACCATCCTCCCACTTCTGTTATGCAGTAGCATAACAAAAATAAATAGCATTTGTGGTCATACTATGATTTTCTCTTTTCTATATTCTGAAAAAGTGAAGATAATGGTGCAATCAGAATGTAATTACTAACTTGTCTGTTACAGACAATGATCATTATTTTTCAGGATAATATATCTATTTACTTTTATTGTCGTTAAATTTGTGAGGAACATACGTTGCTGTAAGATGGCCTTGTGAATTTTGGTTTACTGGAAGATAGCAGCTTATACTTTTTCACTTTTCTTCTTCTGTCTCTGGCTTGTTTACACTCTTTGATACATGTTGTAGCCAGTTTACCTCTTGATTTTTCTTTTTTAATCGAAAGCCATTTTCTCCCAGTTACTGATAGTGTTCTGCGAAAGAAGGATTTCAGGGTATTCTGAAAGTGCTTTTATTGACCTAAAGGTGTTCTTTTGCTATACACAAGCTAACCATAAAGAACTGCACAGGGATCCTGTAGTTTTCCATCCTGGCTTTTTATCAAGCCCAAACAAAACGTTTTTTAGGGTAATACAGAGGTGGTTTCTCCAAACAGCATTCGTACATATTTTTACAGAGTCTCACAAGCTTATAACGAGTGCCTTGCATTGATAATACTGCCGAAACTGCGAGCCTGGGATAACGACAGAAGAGCAAGCGCTAATTAGAGTAGCCTCGTATCCAGCAAACGACGAATGTCTGCAAATGACCAAATGATGAACTCTCTTTAGAAGTGCAGAGAAATATCTCATCATCTTTTGCTGCTGGTTTGGAGACAACGCTACCGAGAGAGATAAACGTGTCAGTCGCGTTGAATCTCGTTCCTCTGATCTTGTGCCACCATATAAATGTACACAGTGACTAACTCCTTCTTGATATTAGTTATTTTATTACCTTTCCTTCTTTTCTTATCCTTCCTTGTACACTATCTCTTAAAATTCATTGGAAGTAGCCCAGCTCCTGAGCTGTTTGAAGATTAAGGTTCCAATTTTGGAATAAAAGGCAACTTACTCTGTAACATGATTAACTATATTTACCGTACAACGTGGTTACCTATACTTTTGAGAATAGAATATTTTGGTGGGGTATTGGTCCTCTAAGAGTTGTTGCACCTTCATCATTTCCTTGCAGTTCCTTCAGACTATGTTTTTCTGATGTACAAAGAATCATTGTAAGTAGCCCTTGCGTTTTTCTTTTGCATAAAAATTTCTAATTCAGAGGGGAAGAAAGTGGTCTGGCACTGCCGTCTCTGTTTCTTTTTGGGGGAAGGGGGTTATTTTGTTTTGTTTTGTTTTTTTTACAAGAGCTCTGCTACATTTTTACATGGTTCCTGTAAATGTCTGCTAACTTGTAGCACGCTTGTCACCCATGGATTTTCACATTCCATTTTCCAAACAGTGCTTAGTTCAAGCTGAGACAGAACATGGAAACCCAGCTGTTTTTATCAGGTTTTCCTTCAGCAATGGTCTAGACAGTTAAGGGAAACAAAAGCCGTTCCAAATTTGTATTTGTTGATGGGGAGGATAAGATGATCGTGAGATGATGAGGAACATAAAATTGATGTATAACAAATATAAAAAAAAATCCTAGAAGAAATAAAGAAGTTAAATCACCTCATATGAGTGATAATGGGAATCTACTGTTATGCATAAATGGTGGATAAGATATGTTAACCCAAACTGGGGCTTTATTTGGATTTTGTATTAACACTTGTAAGCCAATTTAGTTCTGATTTTGGCCTGTTTCTCTAACAAGTTGGAATGGTTTTGCTGATATTTAACATAGCAGCCCGGCCAGTATATATACAGAAAAAGAATCTTCCTTTTTCTTAATTTTTGTATTTATATGTTCTTCCATGAAGCAGTCTAATTCCTTTTTTTGCCACTGATTCAAAACATACAGTTGTATTCTTAGATTTAGAGGGCTAAATTTAGACAAACTATTAGGTTATCTTCTGAGTAGTTAGCACAAAAAAAGTGGAATTTAGGAGAATCAAATAATTTCCTCTTTTGATTGTTTGCTCTGGTTTAGCTCGCTTCTGAAAATGGTGACTTGAAAACAAATTTGGTGGCTCTAGTAGATAAGCCTGGTGTCTTAAAAGTATCACCAACACCCTGCTGGATCATTGTATCTTGCAGTGGCCTCTGCAGTCATCTTAATCACAAATAAGATTAAAGTCTAGTAAATGTCATAATACATTAACTACTTCTGGCTATGGGAAAATAGACCAGATTTGAGATAAAAAAGTGAGGAAAAAGTAACCAGAGAGGAAGGAAGAAAAGGTAGAGTAAAAGAATGTGAGAAGAGAGGCGGAACTGCACGAGATGAATTTCATCCCGCATTTCAGCTCCTTCTTTGAGTTGTGTGCAGCTTTTTTGTTATTGTTTTTGTTTTTCAACAAATTTGTGTTAGAGAAGACCAATTTTGGTATCTTTCTTAGAAGTAGCTCCATCTCAGTGGCAGCTAGTTTCCTTTGAAAATTAATTTGAAATACAAAGGGACAGGCCAGACTTCGTTCAGCAAAATGGACAATTATCACTGAAAACAGCACTGAAAACGCTGACTAAACAAGAAATGGCCAGCATCTTGAAGGATCAGTCCCAGAAACTTGATGCAAATCCATTTGAAACTGATGGGAAGGTTCTCGTAATATATGATTCCATTTGATAAGACTGGATCATAAATCTTAAAATATATTACTCACAAACTAATATAATGAGTTAGGGGATTACCTCCGTTGTTTCTCTTTTTGGGAGGATCTGTATTTTGTTTTGTCCTCTTCTTACTTGTGTATCATGACTGTAGATAGTCAACTGTTGAGTCAAGTGTTGTTTATGTTCAATGTGAGAACAAATAGCTGTTAAAATTGCTTTTACATTGACAGCTACCCCCACTGGTATAGACCATTTGCTGGTCCCATGCATTCATACATTGTGCATCTGATCCTGACAAGGCTTTTGGAATCATGGCTCTAAATTTATTGTGATTAAGATGGTAAAGCTGTTCAGAGTACGAGAAAAGAGAAATAACGGAAATTAAATTAAATGAGCGTCAGGATAATACTTACGCAGAGACCTTAATTACTTCATTTTTTTCTCACTGGAACTATAGAATTTTATAAATGACTGAAGAGTTGTCCTTCAAAGGGTTTGAAATATTATCTGAAACAGGGGAGCAACAATGCTCACTTTTTATCAACTTTTTTTCCTCTGCAGAGAAAAGAGAATACATTTTGGGCAAAGGTGGAATTAGGGACAAGGGGAGCCAAGCAATAAATTAACTATAGTTTATAAAGACAGAGGACTTTTATAGTGGATAAAACTGTGAAGAGCAGTAGTTCTGTGGTGAGGGGTTAAAAATAGAGTTGTTACATCTGGTGTCTGAGTTTTAATTTATAACAGCGATGGAAATGTCTTCATGATATTAAAATACCCGAGACACTGGGCTTTAAATATATTTATTTTCAAGAATAGGCAAGCCTTTACAGATGAGTTATCTGTGTATCCTTGCTCCCCATTCCTGTTTTTTGCAGAAGGATCTTGAACCCTCTCACCACAAATGTATGCATCCCTTTTTCAGACATATAAAACTGGAGAACACACTTGGGGGAAAGAAGAATTTCTTCAGACTCCCCTAATGTTATACAGATTGGATTTCTGTGGCTTTTTTCCTTACTTCCTTTTCTGGGAAACAAGGTACCAAGTAAATGGGATGTTTTAACTCTGAGTTTATCTGACAAGGATCTAACCTGCGTGGCAAATTGCTAATGTCTAATATGAGTTTGTTCCAAGCTGTTTTATGTCAGTTTGAGTATACTGGAGCACAAGGGGCAACGTGATATTAATATTGCAATGTTTTAGGTCTCCTCCTTGCAAGGGATCAGATGAAGTTCATTGCATAATTCATGTCTGTATAGTCAATGATTGACATTTAAGAGTGGATCTTTTGGTTCAGCCTCCACCTCAGTTTGTTATAACAAACAAGTCATTTACTTTTGAATTCCAAGACAAAATTGGATGAAAAGGAATGCAGAAATGGTTTCTGGGGACCTTTTATTCTTTAAAAGGAAACTTGAAATCAGAGGTTTGATTGCCTGAGTGCTGTTTGCCATTTAATCTAACTTGATAGAGTAGGAATTTAAGAGTTCTCAACATTTTGCTTCAGATGCTTAACAACCTTCAGTGTTCAAGTCCCAGCTGAACATTTTAACTTGCGCAAAGGGGACATGAACACAGTGACCTACCTCTGAAAACATCTTTTTAAATCAGAAAAATGTGCGCTGCATGACTGGAAAGAGAATTTTCTAAGTATTGAAATGGGAATTATGAATCAAAGCCCACAGGCTCTGGTTTCCTCTAAATGAATAAGCAATAGCACGCGACAGGATGTACATCAGCTCACCAGTATTTGTAAAATTTGGGTACAGCATGGTGCCTTAATGTAACCATAGTGTGCATATATTGGATGATAAACACAGTCCATGGACTTACTAAACTTATAAAATATTTTATTGAAGAAGAAAAAAACTACATTTAAATTCAATAAATGATTTTTTAAAAATCCATTAAAAATGCTTTAGAAATAAGAAAATTGTTCTCCAGGGAGAGCTAATGAGGATAATGGAAAGCTACTTCCATGAATCGTAAAACCTTATGCACATGTCCTCTCCCCGCTCCCTCCAAACCAGTAGTGCTTCAGAGTCACATTACTTACCCAGTTTTTCTCTTCCTTTCCGTTCTGCCTCTTACCTCATACAGCTATTGGGAAAGGAGTATCATTAATACAGATTTTTGGATGCAGCTTTTGGCTCTACATAAAGAGACTAGGAAATAAATTCAAACACTCTGCTTGCTCGGAGGAGGAATACTGTCCACCACCCTTTGGGCTGTAGGAATTCACACCTAATTCACCATCTCCTCCTATTTTCAGAAACACTCAAGTACTTTGCCCTTTAAAAATGGGCTTTACTACTCATTGATCTCCACTTGGTTCTTAGACTAACCAGGTATTAATAAATAACACTTAAAAATAAAGGCGTTAACGATAAGTGATAATTAGATAAATAGTGTTTTCAGGTCCTGATTTCACATAATAAGAAAGGGACTGAGTAAAAAGTACTATTCTATATTTCTCTTTTTGCATAGGCTTTTCAATTAGCTGACTTCACCCTTTAGCACTGAACAAAGTCATTCTCAGGACAAAAAATAAACAGAAAATTACTATTTTATATAGGAATTTAGTGATAATTTATTGAATTTAGTTCATGAGTCTGCTTTCTATACCTCCTCTTTCAGTTTAAATATTTTATCGGATGGTGGCTTAGGTGTGGATTTGACAAAATTACTACAAGGAGTTCTAATCTACATATCTCTTATTTCTATATTGTTTTATAAATGCCCACAGTCTATCTTTTAATAGTTTTTCTGGCAACATTTTTTTTCATATCCTTCTCAGTGGGCATATATTCATCTTCAACTCTCGTGAATTCTTTGGTAATGTAATATGATCACAGCTGCCTAAGATATTACCTATCCCAAATCTATTTATCATAATAATTTCACAGAGGAAAACTGATAAACAAAATAATGTTAGTTATGTAGAAATGATTTTCATTCCATAGGCTTCATCAGTGAAGAGTAGCACTAGCTGTAATTAAACATGAAAAAAATATGATAATTATACATACAAAAATAGATGCTTTAACTTGTGAATGTATATATGTATTTTTTTTACAATTTAAGATTCCTCTTCTGGTAGCTTCTAGTGTACTACAGAAGACGATGTGTTTTTGCTGCTCTCTCAGGACTATGGTTCATTTGGAAGAGGGATATGTGCTCAGTTTAAAGAATTCAAACCAATAGATGTCTGATATGTCACCAACATAGTTTCACATGCTTGAATTTTGTGTTTATATCACAGAAAGAAATATTTCTATCACAATTAAAAAAATAAAAAAAAAAAAAGGAAACTGCATCCAGAAATGCAGTTTTTTTTTTTTTCTTTTTTTTTTTTTTTTGGGCACTAAAATGTGAAGTTCCAAACTGAAGGGCACCAGTAATCTTCATTCCTCCACCTACTGTAAAAGGCTGTGAGTATTCTGATTTGAAGTCCCTAGGTCCATATTTATTTCCTCACAAGTTCTATTATCTCTCATATTCCAAAAAGAGGCAAAAAATGCCACTTATTTTGTAAAGAAATTATAAATAGCCTAATTCCCAAAAACTGAAGTTACTCATAGTGAATGTAATTCAAGTTTCCATAGAAAGACCTAAAATCCATAAGTTTCTGATCAGTCATGCTGGCATAAATTGAGGATTACATCACTAAAATCAATGACCTTTTCATGAATTTTCTATATCATAACTTTTCAGGGAAGATCCTTATAGAAATCAGTGGAAATATGACAGTTTATTTCAGCTGAAGAGCTAATCTAGTGCCTGTCTGTGCGGCAATAAAGTTAAAAAAGTGGCTGCATATATATTGGTAACATATAGAGGTATATATTTAATATTAGACACTCAGCAGCACATTCCTATTATTGTTGGAATAAAAAAAATCCACAGTAGGGAATTCTGTCTAAAAAAGCAGCCAGGCTGTTGTTGAATACAAGCCAGTCAGCAGATTGACTACAAAGATGCCATCAATTTGAATCAAGAGGATGCTTTTACAAGTTGAAAATGTCTTCTGACTTTTTTCTGACTCATTAAAGCTTTTATGAATCTTGCCAGATGTTTAAGGCCTCAGGGAAAGTCAAATGCACATGGAAAGATGACAAAAGAAAAATGGATAGACAGAAATACTGAGAGCTATGCAGCGTTTTGGGGTCTAAAGTAACGTGCCTGCTTGGGAATTGGCCTTTGTTTGGTATGTAACTTCTCAGAGTACTTTCAGCCTCTTATAAAATTGGGCACTCTATGCTCCAATGTTCAAAAACACTTCTGGTTAGCCATAATGCTACGTATTTTTGAGTTGGCATTTTAGCTGCAAATTATAGGTCTTCTTACACACTCTATGGGTCTGTTTAAGTTCACTGTTGTTGTACAAGCGTAGTAAAGACAGACTTGAAATTTGCTAATCTTAGGGGTTTTTTTCCATATCTCTTTCCATGATTCCATATCTATGAAGTATCATCCCTGAAGGAACAGATGTAACCATCTTTTATCAAAGAAATTTCACTGAAAATGGTGAAAAAATCCCACGAAATGGTGTATTGCAATGTTCACTACGATATATGTATATATTATATGTGTATGTATACATGTATAATTGCCATGTTCACTATATATCTCTATGGCAGCGTTCCACTAACAATCGTGTGCACAACGGAATAGTCAGCTTTGTGCGATGCATTTAATTCCACCACCACCATAAAATAAAGAAAATAAAAATTCTTCCTAAGCTTCATTTGCAAATTCCTTTGGCAGTTCTTGGCCTGTGTGAGCTATAGTGGCCTCCTGATTTTTGTAGACAGACTGTATTTGCAAATAAATGAACATTAGCGATGCTGCCATACCGGAGGGGGTGCTGTAGCCTGGGCTCACAGACTGGTGGGAGGTAATTCGGCCCGTAGACTAGAACAAAACAGGGAAGGTATTTGATGCCAAAGAGACAGGCTCGTGCTAGCCTGTGGCAGTGGATTTCCCTTCCTACAGTTCAAGAGCAGAGAGCCAAAATACTCTGGCTCCAGACCTGAGCAGAGTTCAACATTTCCTCTCAAATGATCCATAAAGAGCCAGGAAAATTCTCACCAAGGCAAGCCAAAAGTAATCGGAGGAATTAAAGGATGAAGCAAAATAGGTTCTGCAATGATATGGTTGATATTAATACTTACACTCTAGAGACAGTACTGAATTTTTTACAGTAGCTTGATTACTTTCCATCTTAGCTAAATCCAGTTACAGTTGTAATAAAACCGTGTAGTCAAAGAAAAGCAGTTTAATATTGCGTGTCTGCTGCAATCGACAAAAGCAGATGTTAAAGCAGCTCCTTTCCGGTGATGAGGTACCTAATTAAGCACTATTAGAAAATATTTGCCACAAAGATCATCTACAAGACCGCAACTTTGTACCAACGAATGCTAGATTCTAACAATATTTATTATAGTAAATAACTAACGCTTAAAAAAGACACTATAAATATAATCATTGGGCTTAATTTCAGCAGTAGTTCTTCCCAGCATGCTAAAAATTTGTGAAGCCCAGCATAGGCTATATTGAACATACAAGTCAAATACCACGCAATTTTCATACGGGAAGATTTGTGTTGGATTTTCATATGTGTCTCTGCATCTATCTCTAATATGGCCATCTGAGGTAATTCTGCTTACTAAAAAAGATATTAGGAGTAAACCATCCAATACTACCAAGAACGCTGGGCAGAAAATAGTAGACTGCCTATGAAATGACGGGGCTACTTTAACTTTCCCAACCAACCAATACAGAAACTGAAAGCAAACGTTTATATAAATTTTCTTCGTATGTGCAGCACTCTAGAATAAGAACCAAAAGCATTTAAGCTGAATATTGGATAATTAGTCTTCAGCTATTGGAAAGTCTTGGCATAATAATATGAGCTGGGATTGGAACCATTAAAAACAAAACTTGTGATTATTAAGAAAAAAAATTAAAGGTCATATGGTAAAAATAGTCACACAGACAGACTGGGAGAGACATAATTATAGTCCCACTATTGTCTGAGTGTGAATACTTTATGGCATTCATTTTTGAACATATGTAAATGCATTTTTATGACTACTTTAATTGCATTCACTAGAAACAAACCCACTATACAGTATTTATGTGCTAATTTTGACCTGAAATATCATCTAAGGCAGGGTGGTTTTTTATGCTTTTTTATTTATTTGGGGGTTCAATAGTCATTTGCATGTGTGTGAGGATTCTTGCAGAGTTTTTCAGTTTTAAAACTACATTAGCAAATACGCCACTGCCCTTAGATGCTGCCTTCACATCAGCTCACGCTTGATAAACTGGACGGGTGGATTTCTTCTTTACACAATTCCCTTTCTACATTCCCTCACCCCAGTAAGCCTGGGTGAGACTTTATGCTGTAGTGTGAAATAAAGCAGAGTTTCCAGGTCTTGGAAGTGCAAAGACTACCGTAGCTTTATGTCCCCTCTGTCCTTTTCTGTTCCAGGGTTGTTTCCAGAGGAAACGGTAACCTCTCGCTTCCATTTAAGCAGAACCGAGGTCCTGTTTATGTGCCAGCAGCTGTTTTGGGCTTTCCATAGTGCAGCCATCTCCTGGATATCCCTAGTAGCTTCCCCATCTCCTTGGTACCATGGGCAAAGCAGGTGTCTGATGATACTGTTGCAGCTTCCAGGCTTCCTTTAAACTTCCCTCTTAGTTTTTCCAGAGCAGATGGTGGTGGTTTTATTCTTCATCTTCGCTTTTTATAGACTTAAGTTATAATTTTAATCTATATAATAGATTAAATTTAATATACAGATGTATTTTGCTTTATGGAAAGAGGTCACTGGGCACGAGGCACATAAACACTACCAGTTAGGAGACGTTCACACATTCCTCTAATGGAGGACCAAGTTTTGAGGCCCTGCTGAGGTTTGTTTCAGTTTTTAATTTGACTTTGGAGTTTCCCAGAGTCAGACAAAATAAAATTTGTACTAGAAGGATGCCAAGAATTACTCTATTGCTTTTGTCATTTTATTAACCAAAGCCAATTTTTTTTCATTTTCACATAATATTATAACAGATGGTTTTGTAGCTGTTCAAATTCCATCTCCCTCTTGCCCCGTTGAGAGCTTGCTTCTGCCTAGTAGTAAATGGAGTTGCTTCCTGTGAGTCAAATATTCATTTGGGATGGAAAACAACAGGGTATCCCCAGCTTTACTGGAGCTAAATCAAACTTTTCATCACAGCAAAGGAATTTCTAAAAGAAAGTCTGAGGAAATCTGTGTAGCATGATAGCTATTTACATGCCTAGCCAACTCTCTTTGCTGATCACTCATGCGAGCGTCTTATCAAGCGTTATCGTCTTATCAAGTGTTCAGGGGGCGTGCTTGAACAAGCTGGAAAAGAAGGAACTTGGTGAGGGACCCGGTCCTTTTCAGGACTCCAAAGAATCATTCTTCTGAGCACGCCTACCAGCTCACTGCTTTCCTTGCAGATATGATGTGGCTTTGTTTTTAACAGGGCTGAATGGCAGGAAAACTGTCTGGGCTCGGGCAGTTGTCAAAATTATCTGACAACTGTCTTCTATGCTTCCAAAGTTACAAATGCTCCTTGTGCAGTGTTAAGAAAGTGGCTTCAGTCCCACAATTATCAGAAAAATTATGTGTGAGTTAATTTTGAGACATAATTGTATTCTTTTTCTGTAAAGTTCTATGTTATCTTGTTATTTCATTATACAGCTATGTGATGTTTTTTCAAACATCAGAAGTTATCAAAACTGTAATATTTCTTAATTTCCCTTTTTGTTAAATAGACATGTCTGAATAGCAAAACAGCATTCCACTTCAGTGTTTCCCATTTAACAGTGAGTATCATCCATATTTTCATGTTATTCATTATTGTATGCATTTAGATAATCTATGGTAAGCAAAAGAGCCTTCTCAGTTCCCCTAAAATGTTACACATAATTCAATAAAAAATAATATATCTTAAAATGTTATCCATGTTGAGGCTGTTGCTTTTTATCTCCCTTACAGGAACACATTTTGATTGGAATCCTATCACTCTTCATGCTTACTAAGATGTGGATTTTTTCTGTCCAAGAGATTACATTTAATTTAAAGGAAGCATGAAATGCATGGTGATGAAATGGTGAATGAAAGCATAATGAAGAAATGGTAAGGGGATGTTTAGAATCAGTTAGAAAAGTAAATTTTAGCAGTTTCTGCTTTGTAGAAATCAGTTCAGGGTTGTCTCTCTTCCTTTTTCCATCAAAGAGTAGATGTGAATTAGCAACTGAGTTTCCATGAAGTTCTGTAAGTACTGAGCTTGATAACTCTGTAGCTACCCTATCCTACCAAAATCTCTGGAGGTGCAAAATATGTTTCTTTTTAATCTAGAGTAGCCACATCAAACAAAGACCTTTTATGAAAATCAGTCATTATCATTATTTCTAATATCACTTCAGCTGATTAACAGAAAAGATTTTAGTTTAGGAAAGATTGTTATTAAAAATGCATGTGAAATCAGAAGTCAAAACAGTCCAGTATTTTGGAACAAAAACACTAGTATCTAGTATACTGAGGACTCTACTAAGTAGGCAATGTCTTGTGAAAAATGAGCTGATGCTAAAGAATTATTCCTACAAGCTAGTTTTGGCCATAAGCACATACTCTTCATCTGATCTGAAAGTTACTTTGGTTTAGTAAATGATATTGATAGAATTACTGCAAAATAATTCAAAACAAATCTCTAAATACTATGACATGGTAATTTTTAACCAAACATAATGTTACTTACTCTTCATCGATTTATACATACGAGACTTCTGTTTAAAGCTGTTCTGCTATGGCAAAGGAGGAGTTTCTATTGGGTAAATCCAGTTTTGGGGCAAATCCAGTTTCTGGGCAAATCCAGCTGATGAGTTCTGATTTGCTAATGCTGTAACTGTAAAAGTGGTGTTTATCTCATAATCCAATTATTCTCTCTTTAGTTACACTAATTTAAAACATAATTATGGAAATAGTCAAAGTTTACCATTGCTGCTAGTACTGTATTTTTCATTCTTGGAAAGTTGTGATTGCACGTGTGTGTGTATTATTCTAGAAAGACTCAAAAAAAGTCCAAAATTTCTAAAAAATCATTGATCGTTCGCTAATAATAGACATGTCCATCAGCTCTGTAGCCAGTACGTATCAGCCAGCAGGTATCAGTTTCCTTGGTTGACTTTTCAGTGCTCCTAGGACTTTAGGCTCACAGACGGTCCCAATGCAAACATTGCCGGTTGGATTTTGCGCCACAGGTATTATGTGACCTGTTACATCCATTATATACCCTACTGAGCTACAAACACCGTCACAAATTTTTCCATGTTGGAGTCCTGTTCCTGTGAAAAACCAACATTCAGCATCCTGACTAGCTGGTGAAGTTGGATCGTACAGAATCTGTGGCTGACACTTAATCTAAACTGCAGGTGCCCATAGTCAGCTTTGCTATATGCAAATTAAATACAGCCCATGGTATCCCAGCCAACTGCTGGCTTGACTGGCATTTAGAGCTAACCATCTACTGAAATGAGATTACTGCAGATAGTATGTTTGACTGATTTCCTGTCCAGTTTGATTTTAATTGTCTTGACTATCATTTCCTGTGATGCAGTGTTATTGTAACATGTTCGCTTAGTTAACAGGGATGATGTGAAACATGTTTTTTTGTATTTTCAGTGAACGTGCTACTGAAAAATAACCGGAACGCATACTTCAGCAGGTGTGTTAGTCTTGGCTATTCTTCCAAGCTGGATTTCCTGGTGCCTTTTGCTGTTCCCACATCTCATCTCATCTCATCTCCCATCCTGGATGTGCAGCGTAAGAAAGGGCAATCCTTTCAGGGAGGAGTGCGCCTGTACTGACCTTTAGAAGGCCTCGCAAATGAAAAAGGACATATGAAATTGAACGAGATGGATTTATAGTGTTTCTGGCAGTGCAGGTTAAACAAATACTGAACAAACTCAAAACAGAGCTGTCCAAATGCACAGTTTAACACTTCAGCCCCGTGGAATGACTCATGGGAAATTGGTAGAGGTATATTTACTTATTTTGATTTGAACTATGAATCATGACAAGCGATACCCAAGATTGAAAGACTAGCTAAGCGCGCTCGTAATGAGCCTCCCATTGCAAGTCCAGGTCAGGGTCCATATTTTGACACTGACATTCAGTCTGTCAGACACAACCATTTCACATCATTACTTGACAACTCTGCCTTCAGCAAAACAGTGGTACAGGAAAAAAGAGTAGGACCTCTCCAAGTTTTTGGCTTTGCTTAGGAGGGCGGAAAAATTCTATCTTAATACTTAGCAAGGTCAAAGTTGTATTTAGTTGTATATTCAGACTAGAATCTAAAATATTTGGGTTGAAATAAGTATAATACAAATTTAGGTTCTAGGAAATTATTATTTTGTGACTTATTAGTCCAAAATCTACTTTTAACATCAGATACATCTCAAAACCACCTTTTGTCATAGGATTTCTAACATACCTGGCCATAGTGACATAGACTGGGACTCAAGTATTTTTTAGGTTTTGGTACAAATTCAAACTATAATCATGAATCAGTTTAAGAGCCCATGATTTCAATACAGATGCAAATAAAAAATGTATATGCCCTTAAACTGCAACTCGGGTTGCAGTAATCTGTAAATATTAGAACTTCTTGTGTACTGTTTAGTCCCAAAGAGTGTCTATAAACAGTAAGTAATGGAGATTTACAAAACTAAAGACTAAAAGATTAAGGGCTGAAGAACCCTTTTCATTGAGAAGCTCACAGGATAATTTTAGGCAACAAAATGTAACTTTCCAAATGGATTTTTAGTCGCAGTACTTGGTTGAACTACTTTGTCACTGAATAGTACCTACAAATCTTTACTGAGCTTGGCCGGGGATCTTTGCTCTTGCCCCCAAAAGGTTATTACAAAAATATCCCTTACATAGTGTTGTAAGAGACATACTTGAAATCTTATATATCCTCAGATATGTGAATTCTCCGGAATGAAGAGGAAGAAAACAAACAAAATTTAGTTTTTAAAAAATTCCCAGAACATAAATCATACAACAGCAAACTGATCATTTGTTAATCATAGAATCGATAAGGTTGGAAGGGACTTCCGGAGACCATCTAGTCCAACCTCCCTGCTCAAGCAGGGTCACCTAGAGCATGGTAGGCAGGGTTGCATCCAGGCGGGCCTTGAAGATCTCCAGAAAAGGAGACTCCACAACCTCTCTGGGCAACCTGTGCCAGGGCTCTGTCACCCTCACAGGGAAGAAATTCCCCCTCACGGTCAGGCAGAACTTCCTGTGCTTCAATTTCTGCCCATTGCCTCTTGTCCGGTCACATGGGACAACTGAAAAGAGTTTGTCCCCGTCCCCTTGACACCCTCCCTTCAGGTACTTGTACACGTTGATCAGATCCCCCCTCAGTCTTCTCTTCCCCAGGCTGAACAGGCCCAGCTCTCGCAGCCGTTCCTCATAGGGCAGGTGCTCCAGCCCTCTGATCATCCTCGTAGCCCTACACTGGCTCCGTGTCTCTCATGTACTGGGGAGCCCAGAACTGGACACAGGACTCGAGATGAGGCCTCTCCAGGGCTCAGTAGAGGGGCAGGATCACCTCCCTCGACCTGCTGGCAACACTCTTCCCAATGCACCCCAGGAGACCATTGGCCTTCTTGGCCACAAGGGCACATTTCTGGCTCATGGTCAACTTGTCATCCACCAGCACTCCCAGGTCCTTCTCTGCAGAGCTGCTCTCCAGCAGATCAGCCCCCACCTTGTACTGGTGCCTAGGGTTATTTTTCCCTAGGTGCAGGACTCTGCACTTGCCCTTGTTGAACCTCAGGAGGTTCCTCTCTGCCCAACTCTCCAGCCTGTCCAGGTCTCTCTGAATGGCAGCACAGCCCTCAGGTGTATCAGCCACTCCTCCCACCTTGGTATCATCAGCAAACTTGCTGAGGAGGCACTCTGTCCCCTCATCCAGGTCATTGATGAAGAAGTTGAACAGGATGGGACCCAGTACGGAGCCCTGGGGGATGCCACTAGCCACAGGCCTCCAACTAGACTCCATGCCACTGATGACGACCCTCTGAGCTCTGTCTTTCAGCCAGTTCTCAATCCACCTCACTGTCCACTCGTTTAACCCACACTTCCTGAGCTTGCCTAGGAGGATGTTATGGGAGACAGTGGGGAAAGCCTTGCTGAGGTCAAGGTACATAACGTCCACTGCTCTCCCCTCATCTACCCAGCCAGTCACTCCATCACAGAAGGCTGTCAGATTGATTAAGCAGGATTTCCCCTTGGTGAATCCATGCTGGCTACTCCTGATCACCTTCTTTTCCTCCATATGCCTGGAGATGACATCTAGAATGAGCTGTTCCATCACTTTTCCAGGCTGGAGGTGAGGCTTACTGGTTGCCTGGGTCCTCCTTCTTCCCTTTTTGAAGACTGGAGTGACACTGGCTTTCTTCCAGTCCTCAGGCACCTCTCCAGTTCTCCATGAGCTTTCCAAGATGGTGGAGAGCGACCTGGCAACAACATCCGCCAGTGTGAGTTGAACAGTTTTGTGGGAGAGTTGTCGTATAAGTAAATACTGATTCCAAAAGAGCATCTGAGAGACATTACTCTAGAGAGAGACATCCAAGTAGTGCTTCTATCCCAGCTATTTTCATGAAGGTTTGGTATAATATACTGATAATACGTCCATCTACTCCATTTAATAATTAGTGAGTACGGAGGGAGAGCAAATAGTGTTTGAAATATTCCTATATTACTCTTTTCTCTTTTCCTCTCATTTTCCACAGATCCAGGGAATCTGTGAAAGTTATAAACATCATAATGAGATGACTTTTGTTTTTTAATTAAGATGGGATTTCCATGGCTTTATATTTTTTTTCAGAAACATTTTATTTGGTTTGCAGTTTTTCAGATTTTCAATTAAATTTGGTTTGGTTTAATGTTATGACAGAGTCTTACTCAGTTGCCCATTACCTGAAAATTGGAGTTTTCTCATTAATTTTAGCAGTGCACTATAAAATTTTTTAATAAAGAAGATTAAATGGTTAGATTAGTTTGTTATTACTCACTGATTATCTGTCATTTGTTTTTTGTCATGCTATTGTACTAAATGCCACAAAGGAGATGTTTATTTCCACTGTTGCCTTTTTACAAACATGTATCTTATTTACATTAGACTTATTTTACAAGCTTTGTTCTCATTTCATATCAGATAAATTATAAGAATAATTAAGCATAGTATCATTTTCTTTTCTAAAGGAAATGAAGGAAATGAGTTATTGCTATTCAGCTACCTGAAAGAAAATATTTCTGACACTGATGGAGACATTTTAATGTATTAAAAAAAGCTGAGGGCACAGAAAAAGCCCTGCTCCATAAAATAATGTACATAGCAAAGAATAATCAGCAAACCTATTGAATGAGCTTTATATTCTACTGAAGATCGATGCTTTCATGGTAACATCTGAGCATATTGTTGATGTTCTAGATCTGTATTTGTTTTCCAATCCTTTGCTCAACTCTTAAAACAAAATCCAATGAGAAATTGCAGTTAGGTGTAATCCTATGGACAGAACCTACCAGACAAGGCAGTTCGATAATGGATTATTGGATAAGTCTATAGTTAAATACCAACACATAAATCTAAACAAATACGTAATCCTGCTGGGGTAACTTTATCTGCTGCTATATTAAAGACAAAGTGTCTGCTGCTTATATAGCCTGAGCATGAAAGTGTGTAAGTTTTGAATGGCAAACAAGTCCTTTCTCCCACTTGATGATGGTTGAGCTAGAAAAATTACGAATCCCTTCAATCAAAGTGCTTCAGTCCATCATTTTTAATGATGTAACAGTATTTGGCTATTACAGTATTATTGGCTGAATTGTAACTTATGAATCAGTTGCTGTCTGCCTCACACGGGAATGTGTAGTGCATCAGGAGTGGATACTAATGACAGGAAAAGAGCAAGCAGAGACCAGGCCAACTGCACAATTAGACCTCTGGCTTTTGGACAATATTCCCAGTAAATTCCCTGATAAAAATTTCCTATGCGGTTTTGATTGTGTCACCTAAGGTAGGGTTCATTTCTCCAGATCTCAGCAGATTACAAGTTATCTAAATTATTTCTTCAGACTCTCTACACAGCGAAGAGAGATAGGTATCTCCAGAAGACAATCCATCTCATCTAATTTAGCTCCTTCATTCAATCTCTAGCTAATAGGTTTTTTTGAGGATTGCCTCTTGTCCCAAACTTTCGTTATTTGAGCAAAATTAAGACTCCCCAGCAGGGTTTAGAGCGTGAATAATCAGGACACCTGCAATAAGCAGTAGTACTTCAGAGACGTCCGCCAGGACCACCAGGTCACATCAGCTGTTGCACTGCATATTGAGCGCAACATTTGTTCTCATTCCTTCCCTTCTCACACTGTTCTTCAGTCTTATATAAAGCTGAGACTCAGTAGTGCCAAAGCGGGCAAACAGAGGAAGAAAGCAAGAAGCTTTAGCTTCTAACTCGAGAGGAAGCACTGATGTGCTAGTGGTGGCAACGATTGTTGCATGCAAGAACTGGGAACCTATTTGCATTCTCATCTTGTCTTCTAGAGCTTTGCTCTCTGCTGCTCAGTTCCTCGCAGCCTCTTCCAGGCACTCCTGTATATTAAATTTACAATTTAATTTGCAAATTTCAAATCTATCTGAGTTAATGACACAATTTTCGGATATTCTTATTGATGAAGAAAGGAGTTCAAATCAATAACATGAAGATGTAGCATTACGCCCCCAGTCACCACTCTGAATCCAGATCATCAGTGACTGAAAATTGTTACCATCTGCAGGCTAGGCACTACAAATTTAGAGTGGTCTTTCCTAATAGCTATTTATTAATATATCTACCCATTAAATATAAATGCATATATATTGCATATATATTGCCTATATATGCATCTATGTATCTATATTTATGCATTATTAAAAATCCCCTTCACAATTCGCACTAATTGATGTCAGTGGTGGGAAGAGTGAGAAATGACCTGAGTTATGAGATCAGGAGCTCTTAACTATACAGGTGAGTTCACTAGAACAGGAATATGGCTATGAGGTACTTCAGGAATTATCCTCTGTGGTGCATTGACTGGAATAATAACAGAATTCAGGCTTCAGCCCAAATATATTGAATATTATTAAATAATTTCTGTACCTCAGGAAGAAAAAAAAAAAAAAAAGGAAGAAGAAGAAGAAGGATTCTTCACATTTCAGCCAAATAGCAAATTGACTTTCGCTAAATTCCTGAATCTCTTCATCTCTCCAGGAAGTGTTTCTTGCTGGTATTCGTAATATAATTTAGTGTGCATTTTCCTCCTGAGGACAAGAAGGTTAGAAGAACATGCTCTCTCTGCACACTAGCAATATACTCACTTCTCCTGGGGCAGAAATTTATTCCATTCTAGGACTGTATGATTTTGTGTGTTTTTCATGCTGTATAGGATTAAAAAATTGATATTGGTGTAGCATCCATGAACTGGAGACTAGAACAGCTATTAATTTGTGAGAAGATGGAACATGTATGCTTTCTCCTTTTCAAGTACCTTGCAAATTTTCACTTTCATAATATTGATAAATTGATTTATTTAATTTTCTATAGTCAGATTTCTCTCCAGCATTTAGGGAATTTTCCAGGTTAAAAAATTCACAGATTTTTTTTTTTTTTTTTTGGTTCTTTTATCCATAGTAAAATAGGATAACATTCTTATTTATTCTGAAGGAAACTTTCTTTTTTGTTTTATTTTGTTTTTCTTTGTTTTTTGGATTTGTTTTTTATTTTAGTTTTTTTTTAATTGTTTCTCTTATTGCGCCGTGTTCCACTCTAAACTTGAATAGCATCTTTCTGAGAGTGTGTGTCTCAAAAGAGAATGTGATTCTATTAATATGATGTTATTCATGTATCATACCTTGCACAGTCATTTTCTATCTTAGAGTTTTTATTTCAGGGTACGAGGCAGGGATGAAAGTAACTCTATGGTTACTATTAAAAAGGGTCATCCACTGACAGTTCACTTTGGAAAATGACATTCAACCACTCTCTTCCCTTGATGCTTGGGTACTCAGAGAAGCCAAACAACTTCAAAGAATGTCAAGGAAATAAATCATGTCTGTATATAAATATTTATAGCAACAAATTTATCCTCCAAGACCACTGAAGGACAGTCTTATCAAGTCAGTTTATACTGAAAATTGTTGGCACTGGAGGGGAATTTTGCAGAGAAATATTTGGGCAGTTTTAAATAGGTTCATTTTAACTAACATAATGTCATCTAAAATAAAATAAATGAAAAAAAGTAAACCTTATAATTGTGGATGTGTCTTTATCCACTTACATTTCTGCACATTGCTAAGAGATAGCAAAGTAATTATTGAGTTCTGGTAGGTTTTTATACTATACAGGTTTTATGCTGTCATTAATATAGACTATAGCATAATGGAATATCATTACTTATTTTGTTTAAAGTTGTATATCACTTAAAAAAAAATCTTGTGGCCAGCACAGTCTATGTTCTTTTAATAAACCCTTAACTGTATTTTTGTATGAATCCTTTAAAATTTTTGCTCATTGATTATTTTCTCAGAGATGATATAAACCTGCAAGAGCATGTATGAACCTGGGAAGAAAGAGGCTAAACAATGCGAATGTCAATATTCATTGTTTTGATACCAAGTGTTGATTTTGGTCATCAAAGCCTTAAATAATTTGGGCTATACCTACCCCAGAGATCAACTGTCTCATTCTGCTTTTTAATGACAAGAGAAATCAAGGCTTGATTCTTACACTTCATGATTTGTCTGAAGATGGGTCATCTTTATATTCCAAATTAATCATTCATAAGCATCAGCCATGTTTTGGTGAACTACAAAATAAGAAAAGAACATTGTTGGAATGGCAGTCTATGGTTTTGGTTGAATAGTTCACTCTGAATGCATGAGGAAAATTAATCTTGATTTAAACTCGGGTAAGACACAAACTTTTGTTCAATATATTGTAAGATGGGTTAACCTATTAAAAATAGTGACTTTAAATATAATCAATTCTGACCTGCACGCTGATGGCATGAGATCAGTCAAGTTTATGATACCAAAATTCAAAAAGAGTTGAATTTTTTAAAAACTAAGTAAGGCAAAATTTAGGAAACGAAAATCCAGAGAATCTACACGGAAGTTGCTCAGAGAAGATATGTAAGGATTCTTACATATCTCAGACAGAACAACTGTATACGAATTAACTGAAAGGAAACACAAAGGGATGAAATAGCAAAATTATATAGGCAAGAGTGAGAGCCCAGTTTAAATACTAGAAAGTCAGGACAAATGGTGTTAACATAGAGGAATGTAAGATCTCAAAGGTAAGGTATAAAGGACGATTAAGATGTCCAAGAGAAAAAGTATTGAGGAAAACCAGAGGAAATAAAGACAAAGAACGTGCTCTGATGGCTCAGAAGTAACTCACAGCGAGGCGGTGCCTGATGGGCCTCCAGGGAACAGAGAAGCCAGTCAAAATCCAGAGGGCAGCGGGGACAATAAATGGTTTCTCCTCACCTGTCTTCAACACAGTGGGTGCTGGAAAGATGTCTACATCACAGCTACACTTTGCAGTTAATTTGATACAGAGGTATCAAATATTGGTGAAGCAAAATAAGAATGGACCTTGTTAAGGCAATTCCCTGGGGGCTGCAATAAAAATGCAGTACTACAGTGTTCTGTATTGCAGTCATCCCTAATTCTGCTGGTCACTGTCACAGGATGTCGCTTTTGAGACTTAACTGTGCTAATTTAGATAATAAAATCTGAACCTTTTTTCTTTAGACTGGAAAAGCTGTAGGAAAAAACAGGTGATATTTCAGTCATTTTTAGAGGATGTCTAGATGCATAGGCGAACACAGCAAAAATAAGGGAGGTTCTTCCCTGCCCTTGCTGGATTCCTGGTTTCCGCACGTCCCCAGGGTCCCTCATGCAGTTAGGCACGTAGATGAACCGTGTAGTTTAGGATACTGCCTGTTCTAGGCTCCCTCGATAGTCGATGGTGAGAGAGAAGGAGAACACAATTCAATTCATTTATTTTCTGAACCACTTGCTACGTGTATTTTATTTAGTACGTTCTAATTTAAAGTCTCCTCAAAATCACAGTCAGCTTTTTCTTTTGCTTTAATTTCTTTGTTTTCCTGAAAAACTGTCTCAACCAGGCATAGTCATAAAGAAAATTGATGAGCTGGAAATAAAACAGTTGTGACCTCTGAGAGGAGCCAGTTCTTCTTTGACTCCTTTAGAAGCAAAATACTATACTGGACGGCTATCAAAATGATTTTTTATGCTTTCAAGAGTCTTTTCCATTAAATTTTATAGATATCAGTGAAGTTTTGTCCCCACAAAGTAAGAGGCTAAATCCTGGAATAAAACTGAAGTTCAGTTACAAGGTAAGAAATTAAGAGAATAAATGACATTTTCAACTGGCATCTTTTCCTTAATTTTATTTTCCAAAACAAAACACACAAACAAAAAAGACTTTTGTGATTCTTCCAAGGACTTCAGTAATATGTTTCTCTTGATATTTTTTGCTGACTAATTCAATTAAAAAATAGGAAAATGTTAATGTTTTATTTTGGGTAGTGATCATATTCAGAATTGGCAGAAGAAGATACCTAAATGATGTAAATTTTATTATTTCTCAGTAGAGCTTCCTCTTCAATTCCATAATCTGTGATGAAACTAATTTTAACAAGTTTTTTTTTTTTTTTTTTTTTTTTTTTTTTCATGTGTGAGGGAAGCAGCCACTATTATATGGACAAACAATAAGTTTCTGGGGTTTTTTTACACAATTTAATTAAAATTAATTACCTATGAGTGTATACAATTTTTTTACTTACTTATATTGATATTTACCTCAGTAAATGTTGAATTTAATTAAAACACAGACAACCCACTACAAACTTATTAAACTATATTGGCAATCTTATAGATTCCCCAGATAGAGAGAAAAGTGACAATCAGATTGGAGCTGTCTCCATTTCTCATTAAAATCCCTTCTGCGTCTATGCAGGTGTCTTTCAGGATCCTCACATTTTCAATCATTTTAATTAGCATTCAACCATATCTCTATGGTCCAAGTGACCAGGAGTAAATGGGGACCTCGCACTCTGGTGAAGGAATTTTAGATGTCGTCATCAACATTTTTGTGTTTCTTGTCAAGTGAAACACCTGCTGTCCTTTTACATGGACATAATTGGGTCAATTTTCTTGGCTAGTAAGGCTGAAAGGAGAGAGAGGTAAAACATTAGCATTAGCTTTCTGATTCTTTACCTTCCTCGTGTCTTGTCTTTGCAAATAACCAGAAGTACAAAGAATCAGAGTTCTTTGCAATGTCTTTCAACCCAGGCACACCTGCATGATGCACAAGAGAAAATGTGCATATCCATTTGAAATAAGTCAGGGGAACAATTGCACAGCACTGTCTGGATCTGGCCAAGAAGCAATTGCTTTATTACTGCAGCATGTGTTGGATCTTTATTTTCTAAACATCATGCTGAGAGAAATGCAATAAAACCCTTTCTGCAATCGTTTCTCTCTCCATGGCGCTAAGGGTTCTCTGTTCCATCCTGCTCCAAATAACACATGTGAACGCCTTGCCTTTTGTTTTAAAGTTAGGACAGCTCCACAGGGCACATATTAACACACATTAATGAATGGATTATGGGCTTGTCAGAGCTTCCGGTGATGAATTTAGAGCCCATTAAAGAACAGGCATTGATTGCACTGGAGACTGTAGCTCTCTGTTTAATCCCTAGCAGGTGGGCGCTGGTGCAAGCTTCACCATCTTGCATCAGCAGTGAACCTCGAATGTGACCTCTCCAGAGGGAGAAGGGTAATTCATTTGCCGTGTTTACTCTATCTTCAGCTTCTTTTAGGGGGAGGCTCCTAACTGTGCTGAATTGTTCTAAGTGAAGAGTGGCAGATGTGGGATGTGGCTCATGTTCTTGAAGGATTCTGTAACAGTCGCTGTATGCTTGACCTTCAGACAGTTTGAAGTCAAGTCCCATGGCTAAGAAATGAGTGTATATTATGAGCTCTGCTAAATTAACTATAGCTTTCTTGGAGAATTTTTCACTCATAGGACATACAATATAGTGCAGTCTTGCACTGTGACTTCAATTTCTGTTAGACAAGAGGGCTGCTCAGTTACTGTAGGGCTTTTACAAAATAATACAGAATGAACAAGGTGAAAGGAGATTAAGTCAGGACAAATTTGAAATGTATATATTATAGGCATTATATGTTTATATATTTATGTGTGTGTGTGTGTGTATCTATTAGGAGTTTACAGACACAGCATAGTTTATAGTTTCATTCATAATACAGTCCCAAGTCTTCTTTGGATATTGTGCTAGTAATCAAAAAAAAAAAAAAAAAAAAAAAAGAGGAAGACACCATGGCCTATTGCCAAAGAAACTGGTAATGCTCAAAGATGCAGCCCAATGTCTTCTTTATATCAGATACTTCCTGCAGTTTTGGACAGACATTTTTGCCTTGAGGTTTCTACAGATAGCTCCCCATCTGGCCCATGCTGCTAAAATGAAAATGGGAAGCGAATGCAGTCCACTACCCTTTAGATAATCTGAAGGATGTGCTGGAAGATGGTGTACTTGTTAAGGTGTCCCATTGTTCCAATTTAAAGATTTTCCACAACCTTGCATGAAGAATTAATGCTTTCTTATTATTTAGCCCCTGTAAAATCACAATTAATTCAACTACATGAAAGGAAAGTGTGAATAGAAGAATTTCCTCATGAGAGTCAACACAGATAACACCTCTACAAAAAGACAGAGGTGAAAATGATAGAGGTGAAGGAGTGTAGGAAAAAGTACATTTAAATTACTTTAATCTTATGCTAAGTTCCAATCGTAATGCTTTTTCTGTCTTACTCCTTCATTTGTTGAGTTAATTTTCTCTTCTTTCATGACAAGGAGTTGCCTGTGCTTCATTCCTTATATATACCATATGCCTCACATTACAACCTTTGCAGATAATTTCTCCATTGAAGAGACTTCATCAGACTGCACTTCTTAGCTCTCATAGGCTGTTTTCTTTGAAGTCTTTTAGGAGGTCCAGGCAGATTTATCCTTTCTTCTAAAGACTTTTTTTCAGTTCCTCATTAACCACGAGATAAGCTCCCCATGCTTCTTAATTCAACAGAAAAAAAGGTTTCACTTCCTTAGTGTTGAAGCTTTCTTTTTGTTAGATCACGAGCTGTTGCATTTAATTGCTTTATCAATAACTCGTTAATTCAACAAGTCTAAAATTCTTTCTTCTCTTCTTCTTCCCTCTTTGGGGATTTACCGTCACATTTTAATGTGAAATGTCTCTTAAAATGGACATCACATCTGTATCTCTGTGTGCTTTAACAAGCACAGTCAGCACAAACACCTAAATAAAATGCCTGTAGGTAGCTTGTCAGCAGGCTCTTGACTGAGACAAGACATAGTGGCAATGCACTCTTCCTCCAAGCATGCATTTTGGATAGTTGATCTAGGTAATTTTTTTAAAGCTACTCTTTTCTTAATAAAATGTTGAACCAAGTAAAAATCTAGAGATACAGGAAGTAAGGAATCGTTTATTTGGGATTTACTTTGATCTGTTTATGAAAAGAAATCAGAATGTAATGTGGAGACATAAAGAAATATTTAAGTACCAACTCAAAATATAGGCCTCCCTTCCCCTTTTTCCCCCCTCAACACTTTAATTAAAACTCCAAGTAGTTTTAGTTATTTAAATATTTCCCTCTTTTCTGTAAGTCTGTTCTCTCTATTTGTTCTCTTTTGTCTCTGTGTTTTCCTGACTGAGCCTGTAGCTCAATTTAGATTCAATTCTGCAAATAACATCAACATGGGAGCTGAAAATGAATGTTAGTGTGATGCTCTCTAACATCCAACAGATAAATATCGTGTGGAATTTGCAGCTAACACAGTGGAAACCAGCTTTAGGTTGGACTATCTTGGCTGTTCTTCAACTCTAGATGAACAAAACTTGTTCAGCTACTTTTATAGGACATTTCATGCAATTTATCATTAAACCACAATACAACAATATCTTGGTTTTCTGTGTAGTATACGGAGAAAACAGAAAATTCCTGTCCACCAGAGCTTATGCTTTTCTGATGCTTCATTTTTTTTTCTCTTGAATTCCTCTATTTTTTAACACCAGGTCTAAGGTTTGACTTATCTTGACTTCAGAGAATATCTCACTGGGTCCAGAGTGAAGATTATAGCTCAGCTTAATCAGTGTTTATTCAAATGATGATCTAGAAGCTCTAAGATGGAAGAAGATTAAGTTTGCCCTCTCTCCCATTTCCCTTCTTTCCTTTGGCACTAAACTTGTTGATTTTGTCACTTTGAATTTTTTAAGAACACTTCATGCTTATTTTGTATGTCCAGAGTTGCGTTTTTTTCGGCTCATGAGCACTAGTCTGCTGCTAGAATGCATCATTCTTAGCACCTGTCCAAATTTATTAGACTATATAAAAGATTCCTCAGTGTGGAGACATTCAAAATGTGCAATTTTAGTTTGTGTGATTAGGTGTGAGATATATGTCACAGTGGACTACCTACACAAGGTGACTGTCAGACACCGCACCTGCAGGAGAGTGATTTTCTTTGGGTAAAGGTACTTGTGTCACGAGAGTAAGCTCCACTGCTCCATCTCGTGGGAGGAACTAAGCACATCATGTTTCATGCGTGAAGCAGGTGCAGCTCTCTCTAGCCTGTTATAACCACTCGAGTAACGGGACAAAACCTCCGTCTCTTGTGAAGGCGAAAATTCAAAAAGGAGAAACAAGGGACACAATCTAGGCAATAGTCTCCGAAGATGAGTTTTCCTTTACATACAGGTTTCAAGTTTTCCATAAGTCCACTTGCACATTCCTCAAGAAATGAAATTCCAGCAAGTGTTGTAGGAACAAAACCAGATCAATCACCTGCGCTAGTTAATGTGCAGTAGATGAGAGCTGTTGCTGTGCAGCTTTCTTAATATTCAGACACTCTGACCCTGTATAATCCTGTGTGCTAACTCCTCATGCTCTCCTTCGGAATCTATTAAGACTGCATTTACTTAAAGCAACTGCAGTTAAGTCAATTTTCATTTCCTTAATGGAGTCTCAGTGAGCTGCCTTTGTTACATTGGTTCCCTCCTGTTTATTTCTAAACCTTCGAGCCTCTTTGATCACAGCCTAGACGAGGGTTCTTTGGGACACGGGGCTTTGTGTGATTGATTGACAGTGACACAGATCTCCAGGCACTCTTCTCGGACCTTTTTTGTCAATGAAAATGTCAGTAGAGTAAAATCTTTGTTTCACTAGTGCTGGCCTGCACAGGAGCTCAAAGACTCAAAAAGTTCAACATCTGCTTCAAACGGGCCAACCGAATGAGAATATGTCAGTAGGTCATACAGTTTCTCCTGTAAGTTTATTGGCTAAAATGTGAAATAATATTTGTTTCTCTTATTTCAGTAAGTAAGAAATAAATTTCATCTCATATAAAATTAGAAGAAATTCTTAATGTGGTATTTAACACAACAGCTTAAGTTACCAAGAAATTATGACTGTTAGTATTCTAGAAAAGTCCTACAGTCTTTATACACATAAACACACACATATGCACATGTTTTCCTTTTGAAATAATTCTTCCTCTACTTCTTTTTAATGTATTATTTAATTCTTTCTAAAGATATACATTTAAATTTATTCAATTTAATGATAATTTTAAAGGAAATTTCTGCAAAATCTTCAGGATTTTCTTATCCAGACATAGCTAAACCATATAAGAAATTTGTTCTTTTATTATGTTCACAAATCATTCAGAAGGCAGTCTTGATTCCTGCAAATATACTATGAAATTACCTCTGTTCTCTTGAGGAGTAGTAGTGTAGTGTCTTCAAAATGTATTATTGAAAGGGGAAATCAGCTGAACAGCCTCTATTACCTTAGTCTAGGAGGAATTCCATGAAAGTCAAACATGAATATTTTACTGGGGAAGGGAATGCCAGTTTGATTTGCAGTAATTTATTTATGAGTTAAATTTCCAGAGCTTTTTAGTCTTAAAACATGTAGGCTTTTTGGGTCACACTCTGCTTTCATTACACCAATATATAGAATAATTGCATTGTCTTCAGTGAGATTGAGACATATTTATGCATATATGAATTAAATACCTGCTTTTGTTTCCAAGTTTGGAACTGGATTCTTTCTCTTTGCACAAGCTGTAAAAACATTGTCCCTTCAGGTCTCAGATGCTGGACAGAGATTTAACACATAGCTAAAAGTACCCCTGTATACACTGTGGGAGAATGAAGCCCTCAAAGAGTTGGAATCTGACCATGATCTGCAAAAATCTTTGTCCTGCCTTCTATACAAGTGAAAGTATTGTGTGCTTTCCCTATTTCTATATAACAAGACTTGACAATATCTAAGAGTTTCTCTCCAGTCAGAAAGCTGTCAGCAGTTGTCTGACTTGCATTTGGGCTTAGGGTGAAATCCATGAGAGCCCACGCACAGTGCATAGAAAGAAATGTTTGGAACTGCTCATTGCAACCCATCAGAAAAAGAGAAATTCCCTTACTTATTTTGTAGTCTTTGATTTAGCAGTGATGTTGTAAGAAGGAGGAATTGTCTAATTCTTAGATGTTAGAGAATGATTTATTAGGTGTCCAAAAGCAAACCTGTGAGTCACAAGATATAAAGAAAACAGGCCTCAAATGGTCAGTCCAGATTTCCTGCTAAGGTAAAGACTGTTATATTCATTAGGGAATCTAACAAAGAAAAACATTGCAGATATCAAAACCACGTCTGATCTTAGAGCTGTAAAGTAGAGTTTAAGAAATTTCAAGATGGGTGATTTGTTTAACATTTGTGTTACCTGCATGACATTGTATAATCTCAGTGTCACATTCCTGAATGATAACTCTAAAGATCAAACTGACCACTCCGCCTCACGCTGGCTTTCCCATCCATTGCTAATTATGATGTTTGCCTTTGTAGGGCTTTTATGTGCTTGGCATTCAAATGCGTTTTCCACTTGTGGCCTCAGCTGGTGTGATCCTACCTCAGCAAGAAGGCATGAATCAGGGCTGGTTTTGTTTCCACGTTTCTCTTTCTATGCTTTCACCTACCTGCCAGAGCTTGGCAGAGTTTTGTCAGTAACACCAGAAGAATTCCCACTAAGTCAGTGGACAAACATTCAAACACAGTAATATCCCTCACCTACCTCACAGGCATACTGTGAGATGATTAGATAATGTCTGTAAAATGCTCCAAGAGCTCTGGATGAAAAGCAATATGAATGTAAAAAAACAACATTAAAAGTAAATTTAGAATTTTAAATATATTTATATGCATGTGTATATGTGTGTGTGTGCATCTGTGCACATTTAGATATATATGTTTGTGCTCCCATATGTATTTAGAAACACTGCATTTGGGATTCTGTATCTGCTGCGTATTGGCGTCATCCAGGGGATAGCTAGACACTTCTCCAGACACTATGGGGACAGACTCACTCTGTCCCGTAGAGTCAGGATTGCACTCTGCATTTCTCGAAAGAGAGTCAGTCCAGGACCTTTGCATGGAAGAGAGAATTCTTCACCACATTGGCCCCGAAACTTTGAAAAAAATAGTCTGTTGTAGTAGATTAAAATACAAACTGAAGAAAAAATGTGGTCACATCCTTACAGTTTTTTCTTCTAAAGCTGGAACAAAAAGCTTCCTCTTAATTGTTCTCCTTGCTTTCAGCTACACCTCTCAATTGCCCAGTGATAAAGGGTTATGTACCTGTGTAGCAGACATGGATTCACGTATTTACGCAATATTAGTGCAGCTCGCTGCCTTCTAAACATTTAGTAACTTTTTTTTTCCTTAAGTCTCAAATGATTGGAGGTGTCCCTGGGTGTCTTCTATTCTTCACTGTCTGTGACTGCACCCAGCTCCCTTTCTAGTCTTTGTGGGTTCTCCCCAGAAGTTTTCTGAGGATCCGCATAAAAAATTTTAGAATCTAAAAGCATAATGTGGTTAGGAGATGACACTCTCCTAATGAACTAACCTCCCACAAAGATCATCGTGGGTTGAAGAGTTTTCTTCAAGAGATATAAAAATTTATTTGCAATTCGTTTGCAGTCAGTAAATATCGTGTGCCGTATTTGAGTCGTACAGTGTTTTTTGTCCTCTCAGGGTCGGTTGTAGTCAGTAACAGATGTTGCTGTGTTTCCTTTGCATCTACTTTGGAAAGTACTCAAGCCTCCTTTGGGATAAAAAGCACTTATAAACATAAGCTTATTGTTGTTTCTTTATGAGTATCTTGGACAGTTCACTGCTGTTACCCACAGAACTTTGCCCTGGTAGTAAAGTTGTTAATAACATGCTATCAGTTACCTTTAAGAAACAGATACAGTATTGGGATAGCATCAATGTTTATCATTCTTAGTTCCATAAGGTACATCCCTTGCCTAGTATTTCTTGAGGAGAAATGGGGTTGCTGTTGAAAAGATAGAGACAGTTCTGCGGTGTGCCGCGTGCCATCAACTTTGAGTTGACGTCAGTGGAAATACAGTTTTCCACATTTCAGATGTGGCACTCAGTGCGTTTAGGGCTTGCTGTATATGTATCATTTTCACATTAACTCTTAAGCCTGTGAAAACATAATGCCATTCCTTCGGTAAACAATGCTGGAGTGAGTGAGGTGGGAAAAGGGACCCATTTCAACATTTGCTTCTAATTGCATGCTAATGTTGAAGCTTGCAGCCCTTAGTCCCAAATCTGTGTGCTTTGGCGCTTTGTCAGCTACTTAGAGAGCTGAAGAACAGAGAACCAGCTTCCCCTGGAAACTACAGTCTTTTATTTTCAGCAATCTATTCTGAAACATTGTAGTGAAAGATTTATGCCTGTTTTGCTGATCAAACAATGCATGTGGCTGTATACCCAGATTGCAGCATGGCAACACTGAGGGGAAAAGAGATCTATAATAGAAACAGTTATTGTCTGACTACACTTTTCTGGTTTCTCAAAGAACATAGAATCTTTTAAATGAGTTCATCAATTTCTTTCATATAATTATCTTTTAATATCAATAATGTTATCATGGTGAACTTAGCACAGACCAGGATATCAGTGTGCTAGCTATTTTACAAATGTAAACACGCAAAAGCAGTCCTACAAAAGGATGATCCCTGCTGCAAAGAACTTACAGTGTAAAACAAAAGGCAGCAGGCAGGAGCGAAGAGTTAAAGGATTATGTGTTTTAACCAGAAAGAAAGTCAGAGACTTGAGCAGATAATAGCTACTGCAGATATTTTGGGGTCACTCTGGTAAGAATAAATTTTAACATAGAATTTTAAGAGGGAAAAATTACATAGGCTTGCCTATCTTTAAAAGTAATACACAGAGCAGCATGTTTGTCTGAATATATAACACGTACAGGGAAGAATAAAGTATTAGGAACCAATTAAAGCCAGTTGCCAAGTTCCTGATGCTCAATGAGTTCATGATTTGTCCTAGTTTCCGTGATTTCTTCATAAATGACACACACATGACATAAATGACACTTTCCCTTCTAGTTAAGCAATGATGCAAAAATCTTTACATTTTTATTGATCTACAAATTTTGCTTAAATTCTATACAACTTACTTTTCTCTCTAGAAAGCTTTTCCCTGTACTAATGACAGTACAAGCCAATTGTTCTTAGCCTTTGATGCTTCAGCTTTTAGGATGGACACCTCAGAGATTCATGGAAAAAAGCAAGCAAATATTTACTATATCTATCAGAAAAAGGCTGAAAAAAGATTGGTATCAAGAAAGCATAGCCTGGTTTCGAATAACTGTAGTTAATAATAAGATCCATCTGTGCTCTCTGTAGTCTTTACAATTTCACTAAATGAAAATTTAGTCTATCCTAGTCAGATAAATTGTCATTACATCACAGTTACAGAAAAGCAATATAACAGACCAAAGTAACATCAAGAATCCTGCTCCCCTGTTCTATGTTTTAACATTAAGTCCCATATAATCTCCACTGTCAAAAGCTTCTATTGGAAATTTTATGCCTTCAAAAACATCTACCCAACAAAAAACAGGTTGCCTGAGCAGGAACCTACATCATTATTCAGACATTACTATATGTCAGCAAAGAAGACTAAATAAACTGTAAAGTGAGTGAAAAGATGTGAGGAGAAAGACTAAAACAGTATGTATTTGCTCTGTTTTCTCATCTCTGTAATATATCGTTTGTTAATATCTTTGTCATAAATCAGTGGAAAATATTAGTCTTTTTATTTTATTTTATAAGCCAAGATGGGGCTCTTTGGAAACAGGCTTCCGACAAACCTATTCGTTATGTCATCTTGAATGAAGGCCATTGTAACTGATGTCACTTCCTCTAACTTGTCCCTTTATAGATCTAAAATGTCCTAAGATTGATGTCATGGGGAAATGTTTAAATAAAAGCATATAAAACTCGTCATTTAGTTTTTATAAACCAGGAACAAATCAGTTTCCTGCAGTCTGGCTTTATAATTAAAGCAGTTCTAGAATATTCAGTCTTTCTAATGGACACAATGCCACCAGGAAAGATCATCTTCCTGGTCAAAATGTCATCTGCCATTTAGCACTGTTTAAGAGAAACCCAGAGGAAGAATTGTGGGAGTGAGTCATGTGTTTAAAACTTCGGGTAGCTTTTCAAATTGCTGTCCAAGAAAACAGGTATAATACTTTCTTAAACTGCACCACTTCTTCAGCAGCCAGTCCTTGTAATTCTCCTGCAATTCATGTCTCAACCAAATATAAAAATCCATGTTAAACCTAACGGAAAAATACCTTTGTTGTGAGCTGGGCTGCCACAGTCTCAATTCTTTCACCAACATGAAAGAAATAATGACTCTTTCTTGTTTAATTCTACTCAGAGAACTACACGAAAGAGGAGGCGTAATATCTCTTCTTCTCTTAACACTGAAGAGGAAACCACAAATTAAATGCGTTGGAAAGAAAGGGCAGCTGGTATCGCTTAGAAAAAGCTGCTCTTACCGCTGAAAGCCGATTCTGCTGAGAGACTTGCTCGCTCGCTTGTCCTGAGATCAGGTACGACGCCGACGTGTGATGCATCACGCCTCCGCAGCGCACGCGAAATTAAAACTGAAGGGACCCTCCACGCCTCGCTGCCGTTCAGACCGACGTCCACAGAGAGCAGCGGTGTCAGCTCCGTAGCAGACTTTGTCTAACATATCTGCTAGCACATATAGCTAGGTAATCGTAGCAGAGTAACGGCTCATCTCTTGGACAAATGGATACCGTAAGGGCAGGAAAAAGAAAACAATAATAATCATACTTCATAGTGGCTATATTATAATAGAAATAAAGGAACAGAGAGACAATATGCCTTTCAGGATATAACTGGCTATATAAGTATATATTTCAAAGTCCTGATTTTTTTTTTCTTCCCCCTCTTTTCATATTTTTATTTTTCCTTTCCTATTAAATCAGGAATTTTTTTTTAGAGCTGCCTGCAACACATTGGACTACACCGTGTGGCAGTTACTGGTAGCCGAAAGTGGGTGCATGAGGCTGAGATGGAGGAGCGTTATCCATCAGCAAGTAACACAGATGACATAATTGCTAAGAGAAAATGTCATTGGTATTTACTCATTTGAGAAAACATTCTCCATTTGCACTATGATGCAATTAATTAGTAGACCCTAGAGAAATTAAATTGTACTACAAAATCTTTCTGCTCCTTGAAATTCAATAATGAATATACATCTCGTTAGGAGTCTATCTTATTTAAGAAACCCATGTCTAGAAGGTATTTTCAGATGCTGCCCATTAAATATGTATACAAAGCTTAGCCTGGATGAGGAGAGGGTGGTAGAAAAAGTGGAATAAGAAACCTGGAGGAACAGGAAAAAAACAGAGTTAATGAACAATAACTCCAATTATGAAATTAATTTTTAGTACTGTAGATATTGGAAGATAATAGTCAAATTATTTAGTGGGAACCTCTGCTAGAAAGACAAATATCTAGCAACATCTCTTTTACCCATTTAGCCACAACATTCAGATGAGACATAACCGCAGATGTAAACATGTATTTTAGAAGCACCTGAATTTTTCATGCGAGATAATTTTGTAGATCAGTTTCCAGCTGTTGTTGGCATCTGTATGCTATGAGGCTTCTCATGCCCATGAACAAACTGCCAGTTGCACTACAACTTTCATTTAATCGAATTCTGAGATGGGAACCTAGTATTCTCATTTATACATGTCATACATGTATACAAATGTATGCAAAACACACAAACTGGTCGCAGAAATGACAGCGTAATACAGTTTCTCAGCTGGGAACACTGATGATTCGTGTCACCCTCTAAAGCTCTGCTGGGCTGATCCAGCTTTCGGTCTCCCCCACCAGAGACACATTAAATGGCAGCAGAATTAAATTCAGCCCAACTGCGCACTGATTTCATTTCAAAATGAAGCTACTTTCCCCCCTCTGCCCACACCCCCAGAAATGAGACTCACTTTTTTATACTGTAAGGCAAAAACACTGTCTCTCATTTAAATGGGTCAATGAGCTATACTGTACCAACACACTCCATACTCTGCCTCGTGGTAGCTGAGGACTGGCGATGAGACAAATGAACTGTGGGGATATTTAAATGCTATCAAACAATTTGGGAAGTTAAATGTAAGACACTGTTCTGTGCAGCAGAAAACGTTTCCCACACAGTAATATGAAAAAAGAAATCATCAGAAAAAAATAGGACGACGGTAGGCCATAATACATGTTTTATATATCGATATAGATAGATAGGTAGATAGATAGATAGATAGTCTTTCTTACAAGATGCTTGATAGCAACTTAGGGTAAAAGTGCAGTGCAATAAACTTGCACTTTACTTGCATCAATTCTGTCAAATATCAGTTGTTGGAAGACACTGTGATTTCTGGATAAAGCTGACATACATGAGAAGTCTCATGGAACGAGGTGAGATGTCAGGACAAACTTGTATGATACGGTAGTGGCAATCATAAGCATATTGCATATTTTCACTACCTGATTTTACAAACAATATTTCAGTATCTATGTTTAATATCTGAACTCTGTATGTAATCAATGGAGAGAGGTGTGTTCCTAAGCTTGGGTATTTACATACTTATATACTTACAATTAGTCTTTGAAACGCCAAAGTAACTTAGGTATTAAAATTGAATTGTCTTCACTATATTAGGCCCCTGAAGTTATAAAGTACCAAATTTAATACTCATTTGAGAAGGGAGACTTTTATTTATGAGTTATAAAATTTTATGTTCTGTGTTGAAGATGAAAATTTATGGGAAAATTATGAAATTGCCTGTTTTTCAGATTGGACTAAGTTGTAGGATAGAATACAATGTAAATAAAAATAAAAATATAAAATTCAAAAATATCGTATATAAGAAATAAAAAAGAGTTAATAACTTTACCTTAATGCTTCTTCTCTTTCGCCTTATCTGATTACATTTGAACAGCACAAATTTGATAATATCACATTAAAAAAATTCCAGTCTGAATCTCCAATGCAGGAATATTCATTTATATTTCTGTTTGTTGACAGAAACAGAATGAACCTGAGATGGAAAACTTTGCCACAAAAAAAAGGCTGTGCTAATTAGCTACATTTTCTCTTGTATCTGCTCATACAAACTGAAACTGCAATGGAATAGGAGAACACATAACAGCTTAAGACAATCAGTGAAAGGATGGAGTGAGAAAATATTTAAAACAGCTTGTAAGGATGAATAAAATAAAGCGATAAGGCAGTTAAAATTTTATTATTTTATGATTAAAAAATTATTGTCAGATCTGAACGTCTTATTTTTTATCATTTATCCCTTCTGTTTTATAACTTCTTAACCCTATATTCTTTGGCTACCTTCTTTATTTCTTCCCAGTGTAGTGAACGTATCTTCCCACTAGCGCTGTGAAGTATGTTTTCACTTTATCAGTGGAAACATAGCCTATTAAGAAATCTATTGGACTATGATTTAAGAAGTAGACAGGTAATTTCTGTGTCATGGTGTTTTTCAACAAGATAAGATTCTTGCAGATATTTCATATGCAATCAAGGCAAACTTTTTCCAACCTGGAATAAATTCCTTGGGCAGAATAATCTGTTAAACTAAGCTGAATAGTAAACTGAAGAAAACAGCCTAACCACTAGTGTATTTCCTCTGACAGGTTGGATAAGAGACTCTGAAAATGAAATCCATTTTTTTCATTACAGAAGAGTGTCATTAGTGTCTAAAAAGCAGTTAACTACACACATTTTATGGTTATCACCACTTATTTGCATATAACCTAGCAAAAGCAAATTCATTCCTCAGGTAGAAATCAAATTTTACATATCAAGTTAACTCCCATGGCAATCACTGAGGTGTCCTGTGAACTTTTGAAGAAATTTCACTAAAATAATTTAAGTAAATTGCAAATGAGTTCCCACATCTGGCTTGAACTCATCTATCATTCATTGTAATACGAATAAATGAAGACATTCATCACAAAGCACGCAACAGAAATTGTGTTCTTCTATTGATATAATTAAATACTCATAGAGGGCTAAATGCATAATAGCTTCCAGACCTTTTATTTCTTGCCAGAATTCAATGGCTCCATCCTCATATGTTCCTAGTCAGAATCATTGTGAACCCTCTCCAGTTTCTAAACATTTATTGCTGGTGCAGTAATAATAAACATCTTGCATTTATAAAATGTAATGTTGCCTAGAATTTTTCATTTTTCAAGAATGTAGATCACACTGTCTAATGGCTCTCATATGTCCAGAGTGCCCATGAACAATTTGTCCTCTGAGTCGAGTGTTAATCTGACACCTCAAGGACAGAGCCAAATTCAAGAAGACTCAGAGAAAAGCTGGAATATTTCTTGTGTTGCAATAACTACTGGAAGTCCAAGTTATGCTGAGATTACTCAAAGCTCTGGATTACATTACTTCTGCTACACAATGTTACATTCAAATGTGAATTATTAAAGATGCTGGGAGATTTTTTTTTTTGGGGGGGTGCCTGCCAAAATAATTAAGAGGATTTTATGTATAATAAATGACATTTATATTCCGGGACTTGTTTCCAGGTTTAGAAAAGAGGTATGGAATAGACTTGCTGATTTTCTTATATGCTTGGAGAAGCAAAGAATGATAACCTCAGTTCAAGCCTATTAACACCAAAACAAAGTTCTCACCTGGGTAAAGCTGAAAATCAAAATTTGTTTCATTATCAAGATTTTGGTCTTCTTAAAGAGTGAGGGACAGTAAATGAAAATAATGAAATTCCCATCTAGCTTCTGTTGTCATTCATGAAATGTGTTCCATTGATTTCTGCAGGAACTGTATCGATCTGACTGAAGAGCTGTTTAGGTCTATACAAAGAAGTCTACTGACATTATTGAACTTCGAAACAAATGTTCCTGCTGTTAAAACTATTATTTAATCCATAATAATAATAATAAGCTGAAGAATAAAAGATGCTTCCTTTTTTAGATAGGAAAAGTAGAAGTTACATTGAGATATAGGGGTAATTGAACTACATTAAATAGAAAATTGTACTCCTTTTTTCCTACCTGACAAAATTACACTGAATAAAGAACAATTTTGGGGGGCTTGTTCATACATCTTCTAAGCACATATTCCACCTGTTCCTTAGAACAGGGTCCAAAGGTTCAATCTGCACACAGGTCAGGTCACCAGGCCACAGATCAAGGAACTGAATCATTTGTTTCACACTGTTTCCTGCCCCAAAATATAGCGTTGTCTAATAGAAAACTACTGGCCAAATCCTGGAAGTATTTGGATCAAGGATAAAAGAGCCTCCAGTTAGTAAATGTTTGACTTTGGATGACACTTTGGAGAGATACGAGCTCATTTAATGATGCAAATCGTGTGACTTATCTTTAGGTCTCATTTGGGGTGAGATGAATTGCTGCCTCAAAATGCTTGTTTCCACTCACTGACTATGACACGAGCCTGAAGTGACCATCTCAGATACAGGCACTTACACCAAGCTGGATGATTCCTGCCTTGCAATGAAAGCGTGACAGACTTTGTGTGGGTCACTTCAGTGCATCTGTGGAGCTCATTACTCCTGCTCCGTTGTGCAGCGTAATGTTTGACTGTTTTATAGACTGAAAGAAAGGCGAAATCAGAATAGTGCTCTATTCCTGCATCATCCGACTTCCTTCAACTTTGAATTCAGTAAGTCCATCTTCTGGCAAGAGGAAATTTCTGTCTTGGTGATGACACCTGGATGTTAGCTATAACCACATATTTCATAACATTTTGAGCAGATAATATCATCTTTCCGGTATGCAATTTTATTCACAACTTTATTACTAATGTGAACTATATTTTTTTTCTATATATCAGTGCCATAGGACCACAGCTAATGTACTAGGAAAGAGATGGATGGAGTGTTACTGGGGGAAGTTTTGTCTTTATGGGGTGGTTAGTAACACATTTAATATTTTAGATATTGATCTCCGGTCATGCAGAAAGAGAGTGAAGTATTCTTCACCTTCTGCAGACTAAGTATTAAATCTTTATCAACAGAATTCTAGTGTCAAATTTCTAAAATTGGTAGGTCAATGAGACTTACATTTTTAAAGGCTTAAGTCCCTGTTGAAAATGAGAGTAGGACCATGAGAGGTCATTTAGTACGTGTTTAAAGGGTTACTCAAAATCAATTCTCACTTACCAGTCTATAAAAAAGCTAGATATTAATGTACATCTCAGAACCAGGCTGCAGGGCTTCAATGACAAAAACATGTTCCCTGTTTATTCTTAAGTTTTTTTCAAAACATTCTGCATGTTTTCTGTCTTGCATTTGTAATTTTATTTCGTCTTCTGCTTCTTGCCAAAAAGTCTATTGTCTGGCTGAGAAAAAAATGTTTATTTGAAGCTCACATTTTACTGTTATGAGGGTGACTTGATAAAAAATCCATTTATGTACATCCTTTTCCCCATATTCTATAGAATCCAGAAACATGCACTCATTTGGATTTTGAGCTTGTAATTCATATATCTCTAATTAAAATAAATAGGCTTTAATCTAACTGACACAATGTAATAATTTCTTTCAATAAAATGACAAGAGCTATGACCAAATAAATTGTCAAAACCTTTTGCAGTGAAGTTGTTTTTAACCACATGTTTATTCTGCTTTTAATTTATCTAGTTACAGAGGTATTTATTTGGCCCTCTTTTTACTACTCTCTGTCTCTCTGACTCTCTTTTTTTTTTAAGAAAATCCTCTTTAAGTAGTAGCTTTTGCTAGCCAATCGTACTTGAGAAAAATATAGAGCATTCACATCTGAGACTGAAACTTTATTAAGGCGTTGCATAAATGTACTCATAGTAACCACAGCACTTGGAAAGCGTTCAAGTATCACTTCTAAATCCCACTCTGATTTGTATTCACAACGTCATTCGTGCAGTATCGTATATTTGTCATGATCCAGCACGACTGGCTAACAATGTCTTGGGTACTCTTGAATCTCAGAAGAGAACTGTACACAGGGTGATTAGATGTTCAAGGAATGGCTATATTTTTGGAGGTAGAGAGAGACTGAATGATTCTCACCAGCTTAAACAGTCACATCAGGTAGTTTGTGCCTGAGCTGTGGCCGCAGGGCGATCTGCAGAGCTCTGCAGAGGACACGCGGGAGGTGGGGCTGCCCATGAGGACACCTGCTCATAGGGACCTTCTACACCCAGTGCCACCCAGTGGAGATCGTCTCGAGTGCAAACTTTCTACCCAGTCTTGGCATGAGGCTGTAGAAGTTGCATGAAATTTTAAATAAGCTTCATACAATCTGCCAAAACCCTTTCTTTCAACAGCGTTTGTCTTCCAGTGCCAGCTACCATATCATCAGGAGGCTTTCAACCCCCTTTACACCACTCACTTCTGTATCTTTCTAAAGAATTCTTGACCAAATCCTGAACATCAAAATTGGCAGAGTTGTATAATATTGAATAGATATTCAACTCCTTATATTTGTTTCCTTCCTCATTTAGGATAGTATTTGACAGTATTACATGTTATTTATGCTGCTATCACTTCAGATTCTGTTTATTGGAGAGAAAGAGGATAAAGAGAAAGGTTTGGTAATTTCCCTATATTTATAGTTAAAAACAAACAAGAAAACAAACCTAAATCTAATAGTCTGTTAATCCCTTGATAATCCATCACTTTATGGTAAATGACTTTATAAGCCAGAAAAGCCTGAGAAATGTGAAATCAGTTGTCGTATTAACATTTCCAGTAAAACTGTGATGTGACAGTCTTTAACATGAAGACTAGAAATTGTGTTGTCATTGGCATTCCGATTTTGAAGTCAGTGAACTTACAGGAAGAACAAATTTAGAATGTTACTCCAAAATGCACTAGGACGATCTGTGACCTTAAATTCACATCACTTTAGTTCTTTTGAATCAACAGTTTTACCACAACAAAAAGAATATTAAGAAATACAGCTTCTCTTGACTACTTAAAAAATGTCTGATATAAATAAAGACATTTTATGAAGAATTGGAAAAAAATCATATTGAAAACTAAACTAAAAAAAAAAAAAAAAAAAAAAAAAGACTGATGTTATTGAGTCTTGGTAGTATTCCAAAATTATTTTTGTAAGTAATACAGGAAATGAAATTGCATGTTTCAATACATGACCTATAGGATTCTAAAATTGCAGATTTATCTACAGTTAAGGTATTATTGAGATAACATTAACCCATCTCTAAAGAATCTAGTAATTAATAAAGCGTATAAATATTCATTACAATTTTCCTTTGTATTTTGAGGGCTCAGTACATTCTAATAAATATAAATAGACATTCTGAGATTATTTTCTATTATATATATTATATTATATTCTTATTTTCTTTTTTTTACTCTAGAAACTTGAGTACCTTCTTTATATTTCTCTTATCACTAAAAGTTTGATTATTTCACCTGCCTTTAAATATCTACAATTAAGATACTTTCAGTAAGATAACTGGTAACTGCAATTATAATTAACTTTAAATGATGTTTTAGTCAATAGAGAGAAATGGATACTCTAAGGGGAAGTTTATGTAACTTACGTTAGATATTTATTCTTCGGTGAAGCTATTCAGGACCTTTTCTCTTCAACAATGATGATTTTATTTTCAATCTTTTTTTTCCTATTCTCGTAAGTTTTTATTCCAAAGTAAATAAAATTAGTTTTGAAAAGTAAGAAGCCCTATTGCCAAAATTTCTTCTTTTATTAGAAGTATTTAGAAAAGGAAATCCTTAAAAGATTAACAGAAATGTTACTTCTTAAATCCTTAAGTTTTTCTTATATGGACTATTTTCTATCTAAGTATGTTCATTGATGTACATTTAACATCACTATTCCAAAGATATTTGAAATTTTATAATCCAGGAAATAGTGATAATAAACAATTTTGGAAAATTCATAATAATGACATTTGATTTTTTTTTAAAGCATCTACCTGTTGAAGCTAAATTTTTCATTACCCTATATAGTCTCATAACCAGTAAGAAAATCACACAGAAAAATAAATTCAGTATGGATTTAAGCTTCAGATGGTTATTCTATATTATTACAGCACACATTGGCTTAAAGATGTTTTGGTATTATAAGCTGTATTGATTCTTTTTTTTTTTTTTTTTTATTGCATACTCACAAAACTTCTCAAGAAACATAGATCATTACCTATACAAAATGAACAGCACTCACAAGACCCATGCATGTTTTCATTTATAAAGCTCTTTGAAATCTTCTAATTTCTGAAAAGCCAAATCAGACATTTGCTCTGCATTGAAGGGCTTACAAGCCCCTGGAGCTCCCAGCCCTCTTCACTCTTCAGGCTACTGTGTTTCACTTAGCATCATTATTTTCAATTACAGGGCATAAAAGGGATTTCCAGGATGACACATGGGGAGATGTGGACAGAGCTCCTACAGCTTGTGTCGGTACAAAGGGCATATCAGTGCTCTTCTCCTGGATATTACACTATAAAGACTGATGTTGGTGGGTTCTCTCATATCTGAAAGGTTGGCAAGCATCAGAATTATCTTTCCGCTTGCCATCTGTTTCTGTTTAAATTTTCACATGTAATAGTACAACCCCAAAGTGTGTCGTGTTATTTTGACCCATTGCACTGTGATTTACACGAATATGGAACAAAAAGGCGCTTCAATCAATACCTGCAATCTGAATAGCCACGAAAATCTGGATCCAGATGCGCTCCAATCCATTGCTATAAAATAAACTCCTCCACGTACAATTAGTCTCCAGTTTTAAATCTTTGTCTCTTAGATCTACCTTTTACTATCCTTTAAATAAGTCCACCTGCAAAACATCAGGACTTGCACTGAAAATCCACATATACAGAACGTCTGCTTGCCTCTCTTAACGACTTTTGTGGTATATTGGGCCCAACTTTCTACTGTTATGAGTCTGCAGTAAAAATAAGTTAAGCTTGTTAATAATTCACACCATGTGGACTGAAAGTTCTTTAAAATAATGAAGCACTCTTGTCTCAGTTTCATAATATGAACAGGGATATAAGCAGTAGCAAAATAAGCAAATATGTTTCTAATTGTGACCTTTAGCAATAAGTAAAAGGCGGATGAGGTAAACCACTAATGAAACCAGTATATTTTGGAACAATGAGTGGCTTTTGTATTAGTTTTCCACATGTGTTGATTCAACTGAGAGTTCATCAAGATTTTCTTCTTAATTGTTATTTGGATTATTCTTTGGGCCAGTAATCTTAGATTTATATCAGTATTACAGGTAAAACTGGTTAATTCTTAAGTTTGGAATGAGATCAGTCAGTCTGTCCATCTATCTCTCTTTCTGTCTCTATTTCATTTCCACAAAGCGTTCCAGAAATATCTCATTTAGGACGATTAAAAATATGTCCATTTTGTTTCCAAAAGGAAACAAAAGGCAACTGTGTTGGACTTGTAGAGAAAGGAGCATTGCACACAAGTATGCCTGTTAGGGTTTCCAGATAACTGAGTCAGGATCCTAGACTAAATGTTTCTACAAAAGCCAAGAGAAACAGAATTCAGAATGTTGAAGATGCAAAATATTTTACTATACACATACTTCAGGGAAAACACACACAAACACACAAAAACCCCAAAACAACAACAAAAAATCCTCTAAGTACTAACACACACACACACACACACACACAGAGCGCATATATAGCATATATATAGCACATAGATATGCTATATACACTCTCCAAACAGGGAGATCAAACATACCTCGAACACGTTTTATTCTCCGAGGCAGCAGCACGCCAGAGCTATGAGGCCTGGCATCCCTGCGTACCTCTCTCACAGCAGTGGCAGCTGGTAAGCAGAAATGCCACCTGAGCTCTCGTGGAAGATGATTTGAATCTGACCCATTTCTGCCAAACAATTTTCTGCTAACATGTTGACATTTTCCAAGAAAATTTCTGGCTAGTAGTAGTTTAGAACACCAAACTCTGTTTCAGGTTATATGGGCACAACTCACCAATTTGAGCAGAAGTCTGAAGTGTCTACCTATATATTTAAGGAGAATAAAGAAATAAAAGTGCTGGAATTTTGTAATTTACTTTTGTTGCACATGCAGCCCTCCTGCTAGGTGTCAGTGGTAGTTAGCAGGACTGGGTTCAATAATATGTCTAAGAGACTCCCTCCAAAATAAATAAGACTGGTGGCTTGACCCCCCACCAAAAACACCGACATTTAGGAATTTAATAATCTAACCTCTTACAGGTGTTCCTTCTCCCCTTGCAAGCGTGTGGGGGTTCCGAGAATATGAAACCACAAATATCTTTTATTTGGGAAAATACAATAAGTATATAGTTTCAAAAAAAGAAGAAAAACCCACACAGCGTGTCAGGGGTATGGACAGCTTCACAGTTGCATTTATTAGTCACACAGCTCTTCATGGCATAGCACTTCTACTCATGAAAAATATTCTAACGTCAGCTGGGCCCTTGGGATGACTTTGCTCTATTTCTTCATTCCTTCTAGTAAGGTCTACACTACTCCATCCTGCTACTACTTGTTTTCACTCTAATAAGTCAGATATCGTGTTTGTGCTACTGTCTTTTGGTGTCAGATCCTGCTGTTAGTCTGGTCCTGTAAGTTAACGTCTGCAATATTGGTTCAGCCCAATGCGATCAAGACTCTCATACACATTTGTCCAAATTTCCTGATACAAAATTTTACGTAAATAAATAGATGATTGCTAATAGCTAAAGCAGGGGAAAACAAAATAATGAATGATGCAGAGGAGATCAGTCACAAGTTCTTGCTTCTGTATAAAAATGAAATGAAAATCTGCTAAACTTTCAAATGGTGTCCAATTTTATGGAATATGGGTCAGTAGAATTACATCTTGTGTGTTCTGCTGAGCTTATTGATAATTTCTGTTTTCTTTTAATAATTTCATTGTATTTCTGGAAGGTGAGTAAACCGAATAGTCACCCTATTACTGTATGCTACAATGGGTAATTAAGAATTACACAGTAGTGAAAAAAAGGAAAAATAGTAGCAAGATGTCCTGAAGATCTAGAAATATCAGTTAAGAAATAATAAAATAAGCTTCAGTTAGATGTGAATTCTAATACACAAAGGGAAAATGCACACATTAATAAAAAAAGAAATGCCCCAAACACTTGAGAAAGCAAAAGTCTGAAATAGTATTTTCCCAAAATAATTAAATAAGATATGAATTCATAGCACAGCATGATAGCTCAAGCAAAAGTAATATTGGTCTGCCTGCATAAGAATGTCTCATCATGTCACCAGGAGATGATAGTCCTCGGATATAAGTGATAGTCCTCAAATATAAGTGATATTCTACAACACAGGGACTAGTCAGAAGGATGTAGACAAATTGGGAAGGACTTCACAGATGTGAAAGAAAATATATGGGGCCAGATGTTGATTAATGAGGGTTGTGCTTATGTTGGCTAACTTTAAAAATTAAATCCATACACGTACGGTATAAATGCATAAATACAGGGAGTGAAGAACTATTGTTTGATGAAATACAGGAAAGTATAGCTAAAAGTGTATTAGGAGGGAGTTAAAGATAAGATGAACAGCAGGGAATATTCCTCACAGTAAAACAGTTTCCTTAGTGAGATGAAAAGAGCTTTTTCACCTTAGGTATTTACTATGTAGTTGCAGGGAGGGAAGTAGTTTCACACACAGAGAGACTTCCTCTCACTGCCGAGAAAAAGTCACAATTTCAGATTAAAATTCTACACAATTTAAAATGACACTGTCTGGTCAGATATTATTTAGGCAATTCTGTATTGTCCACAAGCAGACTTGGTACAGACCAGTGGCTTTTCTACAAGCTCATATTCTACCACCCTGGTCTATATTTCCTTCTGGTCTGACATTGAATTAATCGTCAGTGTGGGAACAGCAGAACCTTAATTATTTTGGCTTATTTATTTATACCCATTTTATCAGCTAATGTGACTGTGAAACCAGACGGACATGTCAGGCTGGTACTGAAGCCCAAGTTGCTGTGGTTTCGAGGAGCAGTCCTAAGCTCCCCTAATCACTAGAATAAACCAAACCTGTGGCTATGGCCATAGGGCACAAGTCAAACGTGCTTCCAGGTAGCTTGGGCATGCAGAGGACTTTCTCAAGCTAACAGGGGAATACCTCAGTCGATGGATGGACTGCGCATCCTGGTATCATTGTGTCAGAGCCGGGCTTGATGGCATCAACATCTCCCCACTGCTTTCTAAGAGCTACCAGTATAGGAGAGATCTAAATTAAAGCTGCCTCTTTCCTATAGTTGTAACCACAACTGATTGCAAAGTAAACATGCCCTAAATCACTTAAACATGAGAGCTGGATGCCTAAATTACATAGGTTGAATCCACCTTGGATTTCTAAATATCTTTAGGGATTTAAAAATGTTCATTATTTCAAGAACTGTGTTCAACAATATTAGTAGCGTTCATATCATCTACAGAAAGGTAGTGCAATAATAATAATAACAAAAATATTAATAATAACATTAAAGTGAAGAGTTGACCACCGTTAGCCACACATTTGGAGAAAAAAGTATACAAGATCCCAATGGCTCAGAGGCAAGATGTAGAAGTATTAAATCACTGGGACCGCAGGGAGCTTCATTTGATCACGCTTGTCTTTCATCAGTGTCTGTCAACAATTTAATCTATAAGGCTAAGCTTCGTACACACATTTGCACCTCAGTCAGCTATTATGCCACTCTGGGAAAGTCTGGCTAAGCAGGAAGATTGTCAGAAAAGTTTTTATATGACTGATTGACATTTATACCTTGCATATCCCAAGGGCTTTATAAAGAATACTGTTTAGTGCCAATACTGTTACATCTTAGTAGGTGAACATGATACAGCTAGAGTGAAAAAGAGGAATAAATTAAACCACCACTTTGGAAACAAAATCCTATATTTCTGGAAATAATAATTTTGGTCTGGATTATCCTGGAGAAGATCAGTTGTCGTGTTTTTTGTTTCTTTCTTTTTTCCCTGTAAAAAAAAAAAAGTGCTGAGTTCTTTAACTTCCATCTGGAACCACATCAGAGCCGAGCAGAAGCAACCTTGTTTTTATCAAGGCTTCATCTTAAGCAATCAGTGGAGATATCTGGATCAGAGCTACTCCATCGCTCGTCATAACACATTTCTCTGTCTTCCATTTTGTAGTTCTTGGCTGTCTTCCAACATCAAAGTAAACCATCATGAAGCAATTCTTTTTCTTTTTTTCTTTTTTTAAATAATGTATTAATTTACAGTAAGAATCATATCATTATTTTAGAATTACCTTTGCATTCCTGGAGTTGTATTCTGAAAGGGATGTCAATAACAGGTCTAATCCAAAGCCCCTGATGTCTGTAAGAATCTTTCCACTGATTACATTAAGCCTTAAATCAATAGCATTTCAGAAAGGTGCATGCCTTTACTTTACACATTTATGCCTAGTCATAGTTTCCTAAATGCTGTCTTTTCTATTGAAAATATTTCAGAGGGCTGGCTTGGGAGGTGGAGGTTTGTCTGGATGCCATTCTGTCAAACACAAAGCCAGGAAAATCCTGAACTAGCTCCAGGAAGAGAGAAATTTGCCAAGACACTAGCTGGAGCAGGAGGTTCCAATTTGTTTGGACACTATGTAATGTGTGCACAAGAGCTTCTGAGGGAGCAGGAAAGAAGAGAGAAAAAGATATTTTAGGATAAGTCAAATTAATGTTTATTTTATCTAATGGAATGATTTAGCTCCATTAAATTATGAAGCAGATCCTTTCAAACCAGGCATGGCCACTGTTGGTGGTGGCTATAGAGTCATCAGGGTGGTGTCAGATGCTGGATATCTATCTTCACAGCCAGCTCGCAGAAGGAGAAGGCAGATGCATTTATATCCAAAACTAAGGTAGCAACAAAACTCAGGCTGACTGAGCTCTGTAGTTATGTAGCCATGGTCCAGATAGTTCAGAGTTGGGTATCTAAAGCTAAAATTTCAGGGGAATTTTTACCCAAGCCAAATTTAGAGTTCAATGGAAGTAAAACTGATGCAGTGCTCTAGGGAGGTAAGGGAGGAAGAGACCAGAATATGCTGGCTTCTGTGGCAAGCAGTTTTAAAAAGATTTTTTTCTAGTCTCTTCTATACTCAAAAGAGAGTTGTAAGAATCTCAGAGCAGCTCTGCAGAGAAGGACCTGGAAGTGCTGGTGGATGACAAGTTGACCATGAGCCAGTAATGTGCCCTTTGGCCAGGAAGGCCAATGGTCTCTTGGGGTGCATTGGGAAGGGTGTTGCCTGCAGGTCAAGGGAGGTGATCCTGCCCCTCTACTCAGCCCTGGAGAGGCCTAATCTCGAGTTCTGTGTCCAGTTCTGGGCTCCCAAGGACAAGAGAGACATGGAGCTACTGGGGAGAGTCCAGCACAGGGCTACGAGGATGATCAGAGGGCTGGAGCACCTGCCCTATGAGGAACGGCTGCAAGAGCTGGGCCTGTTCAGCCTGGGGAAGAGAAGGCTGAGGGGGGATCTGATCAATGTGTACAAGAACCTGAAGGGAGGGTGTCAAGGGGACGGGGACAAACTCTTTTCAGTTGTCCCGTGTGACAGGACAAGAGGCAATGGGCAGAAATTGAAGCACAGGAAGTTCTGCCTGACCGTGAGGGGGAATTTCTTCCCTGTGAGAGTGACGGAGCCCTGGCACAGGTTGCCCAGAGAGGTTGTGGAGTCTCCTTTTCTGGAGATCTTCAAGGCCCACCTGGATGCAACCCTGTCTGACATGCTCTAGGTGACCCTGCTGAGTGCGGAGGTTGGACTAGATGATCTCCAGAGGTCCCTTCCAACCTAACCGATTCTATGATTCTATGATTACTAATACCTTCTTAAAATAGATGGTCAGAATACATGAAGAACATCACTGCATAGCATCACTTTTTTTTTCTCCGTAGATAAAACTTCGACACCTTGGAACACACCTAGGTGAAGAACTTTTAAACAGCGGAAGTTACCCACAGAGGATAGTCTCTGAATGTGCCAGGATATAGTTAGCTCACTCTTATCTCTCTGTGATTTTCATGTTTTGCTGGAATCATCCACTGTGCTCTAGTACATGCAGGAATTAGAAATATTTCTATAAGAGATAAGAAATATCCAGCAGCACAACAAGCAACAGCAACAGCTTCCAGGAAGTTGTACCTATTTTTTTCTGGACTCTCTAAAACATAACTCCCATCCTGAAGAGCTTTCAGAGATATATGACTAATCATGTGTCTGGTAGGTTTTATTAGTGATGGATCTACTGCCGAGGTGATGTAGTAGAAAGGAAGGGATGAGAATTAGTTTCCGTAATAAGCCCTTCTGCCACATCCCAACCGATCGCTCCCCAGGCACAACACTGGCAGTTTGCAGAGTCCTGGCTGCTCGGTGATGTGGCAGTGTTTGCTCTGTTCAGCTCTTCCAGCTCCAGAGATGTGTCAGTGCTGCACGGGAGTCACAGCTGGGTATATGAGCGCGTGTGCCTGTGTGTACTGTTCTGATGGGACGTGCACATGTTTTCATGTGGACCAAGAGTGTTCACTCTCTCCTTACATCTGAGACAATTCCCCTTCCTGGCTTTGTTGGAGGCAACTGTATAGTGTGTCTGAATGACTGTAGGATTCTGACACAATTCTTTTAAGTTATCTCAGATCTGAAGGTGACTATGGAAAAATGAAGCCCCCTGAATGACTGGACACAATGGCTTAAACACCGTTTGATAAATGTTTAGAAATATGAACTAATGCAAATAGCTCCCTCAACTACACATACATTGCCACAGTGTCTATATTAGCTGTTAAAAGGAAACCAATTTTGAAGGTGCTTTATAAATGACAGATCAGATTGCTTCAAAACAATTGAGAAAGCAGAGTAATACAGATTTGCAGGAAAGAATAGAGAGCAAATGTTTTGTTAAATCTCTGATATTCCTGAACTTGGAATATTGCATCCTTTGCTGTAAAGCAGTTGTAACTGAATTAAGGAAGGTTTTGAATAAAGCAACATGGATAAACAAAGATAATAAAAGGTAAATCTAAGTAAACTGTGACAGTAATAACTTATGTGAGAAAGGCACATGACATCCAGAAACCTTAAACTTGAATTTGGTCAGGTTAATTATGGAATGAAGTACTTGTGAAAAATTTATGGAGAAGAAAATAAAGATCTGTGGAAAGATATCATGATTTTAATTTTGTCCTAATTGTTCTGTTATTTCCTACACAAATGTTCTGATTTTTTGAAACTAATCTTTAGTCCAGTTTAGATAGACTTGAATGTTTCATAAAAGAAAGAAAAAAGACACACGGACATTTTTTGGGAAAAAAATCCTCTCCCTATCTTTCTCATGAAAAAAAGAAAAAAAGTTAAACTGAATGAATTGTTCCAGTTCATTAGTCTAAGAAAAATAAATACACATAATAAAATATTATTCTATCTGAGTTGTCATTGTGCACCAAAAAAGAATGCCTTGTTAGGATTATTTCCTTCATCCAGACAAAGTCGTTACCTCAGAAGAAATCTGAGAACTATTTCATTTTTTTACATTATCTATCCCTTTGATGGAAATCTTAATCTTTAAACCTGAATCAAGAAGGAAATACAGAACAAACTGTGTTACAGCTATGTAACAGAACAGTAGCTGTGCTATACACCTGAGAATCGGTCATTCCTGAGGCAGAGGTATTACTATGGAAAAAATTGGTTATAAGGTATGAAATTTACAGAGTATTAGGGGGAAGAAAGTGAAAGGGGAAGGCAATACAAAAAAATACACTAAAAAAACCTTGAAAAAAAGTTTAATCTCCTTAGCACTGATTTTTAAACCAGGTCTCACTATTTTAATTCTTCTGTGTGTCAGGTTTCATCCCCGAGAATACAGATAAATAGAAATCGGATATCAGAAACTTGAGGGTTTTGAGTGTTTTTTTATGTATTTATTTATTTATTTATTTTCATTTCAAGTAATTTCTATCTGATTTCTTATGCATTTATTGAAAGTAACTTGTATTAGGTAGTTCAACTTTTGCCCTGTGTGTACTTTTTTTTTTAATAGCCACTTGAGTTTAGCCTTGACCTCTTCATGTGATTTCAGTATTTCATTTATCTAGCCACAATGAATCTTACACTAAAAGAGACAGGGATGGTAGAAATGTTAAATTTTATGAACTCTACATAGAATATGCACAGTTTGGCTTGCAAGAAATTGTCATTTTCATAAGAGTTAGGAACAGAGCTTGAGGTTAAGTATTTCATGACTTTTGATAATAATCTTTAATGATTTTTCTTGTCAGGAGTGATATTCTAATGATAGTTTGTATACTGTGTGTTCATTTACATAGGCTTTAAGACAGCTTGTATAAATTTATTTATGGGAAGGTGCTTCTGAAAAGCAGTAATATATTACCTCTGATCACTGAGACTCAGTTAAAGACTTTTGTAATATCAGTTAACCTCAAGAAAAATCTGATTTCTGTACCACTTTTGCTGAAACTTTGAGGGACTATAAAGACCTGAATCTGAATCGCAGTGTACACTATCCTAAACAAAAATTTGGGCCTCAGAATACAAAAGTCTTGGAGAATTAGTTTATTATCCCCAGTGTAGACCCTTCTTTTCAGCTGTCCCATGTGAGAGGACAAGAGGCAATGGGCAGAAATTGAAGCACAGGAAGTTCTGCCTGACCGTGAGGGGGAATTTCTTCCCTGTGAGAGTGACAGAGCACTGGAGCAGGTTGCCCAGAGTTGCTCCAGGTTGTGGAGTCTCCTTCTCTGGAGATGTTCAAGGCTTGCCTGGATGCAACCTTGTCTACCATGCTCTAGCTGACCCTGCTGAGCAGGGAGGTTAGACTAGATGATCTCCAGAGTTCCCTGCCAAACTTACCCATTCTGTGATTCTGTGATTCTTTCGTTCCAGTTCCCCAGGACTGGGTAATAGAGAAAGTGGTATTAAGCTGTACTGCAGTGTGAATTGCCATCAATATGCCATCCAATGTGAATTTTTCCAAAGGTGCATAAGTCAAATGGATAACCATACTGGAGATTAAGATATGAACCTATACATGGAGATTTTAATTAATGTATTATCGAAATCACTATCTATCTCATGTCTCCTTCTTCATGGCTGTTTAGAGTTAGAAATATCATTATTTTTAAAATAGCTCTATCATTTTTACATCACTCTAGCTATTATAAAATGTAGCTAGTCTTCAAAACATCCTGCATGTGTTTGAATGGACAAAGAGTCTTGACTACTTGGCTGAACTTGGATAAAGTCTTCAGGAAAGGGCATATCAGTATCCGGAAAAATGTGCCAGCATCTGGCACAATGAAGAGCTGGTTCTGTCTAGTGTGTCTATATGGTACTATACTACAAACAATAACATATTTAAAAAAATAGCTACCTCTGTAAATGCTGTGCAACTAGCAGTATATAATAAATTACAAACCCTGTACAGGATGCTAATTCTTTGTCTTGGCAGGCAGAGTGGCATTCACACAACATTTCATAATATAACTGAGATGTTCAGAAAGACATAGATTGAAGTAAGAAGTTATATGAACGACATTATAACCACGGCCAAGTGAAAAGTAGAAAGACTGACAAATTATGCGTCTATACTAAGCTGTTTGAGAAAAGTCTTATTTCTTCTCGCTCACCTTGATCCACTCAGGCTACTGTGTGTTGCTTCTCACCAAGTACATTCTCTCTGTGGGAGACAACTTTGTGGCCTGTGCCACAAATACAAATACAAACCTGCTGATTGCTTATAATAAAAAAGGAATTCTCTTAGCTACAAAGACTTTGAGCTTCAGTTCTTTGTATGTAGATTAGGAAAAAAAGGTATGTGGGAAAATAATTCAGGTCCACATGAAGACAGAGTAAGATATCAGTAAGTGGGAAAAGATTAAAACATAAAACAAAAAAAAATAAGACAAAAGAAGCAGAAATGGGAGAAAATGAAAATATAAAACAGAAACAAAAATATTCCTGGGGCATAACAAATGCAACTGTACAAATGGGTAGGAAAAGAAGGACACATACAAAAGCCTGAACGACCTCAGTGATACCAACACAACATGTTTTAAAAATGAGCATAGTTGAGTGCTTGCACTGTTGGACAAGTAAGTCCAGCGGGCTAGTACAGGGATCCTGGGCAGGAAGCTGTGATAAGATCTGAGGTCGGATAAAACGAGACCAAACAGAGCCGTTTCAATCAAGCCACTGATATCTGCAGGAGACTGAGATGAATTTGGAACAAGTGCCAAACCATGGGTTTTTTGATTTAGTTCCAAAATAAAATTTGGCAAATCTAAACAGGAAAACATTTATTTTCATCACAACACTTCCCTACACTACACTACAACTGAGGAAAAGCAAAAATGAGGAGAACAGAGTAGGAGTATGCTGGAGGAGGGCTGGTTAGTAAAAAAACAGAGCAAGCTTGGGAGAAACAGCAACCAGAAAGCATCAGATTGAGAAACCTCTATGGGAAGCCAAGTAATAACAGGCCACTAAATTATGAATGGAGAGAGAGAGAGAGGCAAATGTTATGTTAAAGAAACTGAACTTCCTGTGCTTTTAAGTTGTGGTCATAGCAAAATCTGGACTTACTAAATAGGTTGCATTTGCCTTGTAGGGTTCCACAGCATAAATAAAATGACACATGTAATGTGCCACTCTGAAACGTGAAATTATTGTAGAAAGAGAATTTGAACAATGAGAAACAGCTTCCAATTTCAAGCTTTCCACTTGAAATTTCCTGTATGAAAAGGCCTGAAGCTTTGCTCTAGCTTTGCCCTCTTCAGCAATCCTGTGTAAATAGGCCAAAGAGTCAAAATCAAAGTTTCAGATTGCCTAAACTTCAGTAGCTTCACATATGCAAAGTTTGTAAAGTAGGATGAAGGAAGAATTATATATTAATATTTTTACTCACAGAGATATCAATATCATAACTTAAAGGAATGAATTTGGAGAAGGAGGATTAGCTACATGAATCCCCATTTTCCCCTGATGACATCAAAGAGGCAGATCTTCAAAGAGAAAGAGAATTCCTATATGTAGTAAAATTGAGGAATTCCCAATTCTTAGCCTGTAGAGCCTGATGTTATTCAGCAGAGCTATGCTAATTTAGAATAGCTAAAAAAACCGACCAGGAAGTTTGCTTTCCTTTCACAGCTCTCTGTCCTGCAAGAATTACAAAAAAAAAGTACATTACCATTGAAAAATACATAAACTCCTACTGAAGTATGCATTTTATGACATTTAACTAAGCCTGTGGAAGTCTCACCTTGTAATATAATAAAAACTACTGCTTATATTGTATTCGCCGTCCATAAATCTCAAACCACCTTTCTGGAGGGCAGTATCATTGCCTCTTGACAGACAGTGAGACTTAGAAGCAAAAAAGTAAAGTAATATACCCAAGGCCATCCAGAACAATGTCAGGTTTCACTGCATCTCCAGTTGTAAAATCACTTCAGGGAAAAAAAAAAAAATATATATATATATATATATATATATATATATTTATAGGGGCTAGACTATATTTAGGGGCTACAGACTGTGTGGATACTCTGATGGCCTTTCTGTCTGCAGAATTACTCTGTGGAGTTCTGCAACTTAGTAGTGGGGATAAAGAGGGATATGTACAAGTTTTATCTGAAAAAAGACTCTGCTGTACAGTCTAAACCCATCCTCTTAGTTTGGATTTCAGCCACTGCCACAGAAAAAAAGTATGTTCAATGGAGGCTGCTGAAGGAGGACAAGAAGGGCTATTAAATACATGAATCCCAAAACATACTAACCTGTATCGTATACTTCCTCACTCTCTTAGCTCTGAGCTTTGTGTTTCTCGATGCAACTAGTTTGTGGCACAGCACTGCAATCCATATTTATCAGCACTGCTAAGAAGCACAGTAATAAGTCACTACAGAAATATTTATTACCTACCCGTAACTGCTGGTAATTGCTGAAAAAACAGCCCAAAAGACATGTCTATGTTCTTGCTGGAACGACATACCATGATGTAATTCCCTAAGTACCTCCACTAGGAGACAGTAGTAAAAACTTATGAACGTGTTTTCTCTGTTAACATTCTTTCCTTCTTTCTTTAACATGGTGGAAAAAAATAGCAGTGTGCACCAGTAAATTCTCTAAAAACTAGAATTAGTTGTTTCGTGTGGGCATAGCGAGTGCTGTTACCTATAAGTGTACTTTATTTTGGCATTCTGTTGTAAAGCAGTTAATTCACAAACATTTTCTTTCTTTGTTTCGTATTAAAAGTCATTAATAGAGAAATGGATCCAATTCAGCAACTGTTGTGGATATCAGAATTACACCAGGGTCAAGATGATACACAGTTTCTGGTGGAATAACGCTAAGCCCCTCGTTTGGGTAATACTCAGCTGTACTCAGGAAAGCTCTGAACGATTTAATACATATTTTGCAGCAGTAAGAACTGAGTAAAGTTTAGCCTGTGGTTTCGTAAAATGCGGTGACCCAATCTCACAGCTCACCACTGCCAAACGGGAAGTGCTAGTACCCTCAGGTCACCTGTCCTCCTACCCACCACCCATCCAGCAGATGGGGAAGAATGACAGTTCCCTGTTTCAGTACTGACAGACCATTACAACGGCTTAAGTCTCGGTGAAATCGTAGCCTGAGACCCTGGTCTGTTATCTCTTGTAGGCAAACTGTTGTCCTAACAGGGCAAGAGGCCTTAATTCCCAATCCTCCCCCTGCCACCAGCACACTTAGCAATTCCCAGTTCATCTGGCTAGTTTCAAAACCTTATTTACACCAACTGGTTGGTTTTGGTCTATTAGTTCCCAGATCATTTAAACCATCTGGTTTTCCTCCAGCATATCCTAGACCCCTGACCCCAGTGATCTCTGCATTTGAAGTTCTTCCATGTCTGAAGTAACTGTTTTTAGAGGTGACAATCCTAATCATCACTCACTGGTGTGGGCATGGTCCAAGACCATGCAATATGGTTACTTAATGCATCTTCTCCCCTCCTCCTCCACCACATTAAGATAGAGCTATACTATCCCTCTTACACACAATCATAACAGTGTTAATGAATGTTCATGTTTTTAGCTAGAGAAAGAACCTTGAGTTCTAGCACAGTTTATATTCCTCTACATTATTTATCTAACTATAAAGCTGTAATCTTTTTTCCAGGAACAGTCTAGTGGCTGGGTTCAATTTCTAGGGATTCGTACTAAAAATCTTGTATGACACCATCTCAGGCCCTTACCCAGAAACCTGAGAAAACAAACTGTGTTGTCTGGGTGTTCAAGAATGAGAAATACTTCCTCATTTAAAAAACATAAGTTTGCATAAAGAGAGTTAAATAAACGGAATTTTATTGGGGCAAGACTGAGGGAAACAGTAACTTGGGAAACCTAAATAATTAGCAGTAGCTGACATTGCTATCATCAAAGCCCATTGCACTAGCCTTGATCCTAGACTCTTTCTGAAGCACCTAGGGTTATGACCAAGGTTATGAGCACTGTTACAGAATCACAGAATCATGGAACAGTTGGGACTGAAGACACCAGTGGAGACCATCTAGTCCAACCCACTTGTTCAAGCAGGGCCACCTACAGCAGGTTCTCCAGAACCATGCCCAGCTGAGTTCTGAATACTTCCAAGGATGGAGACTCTACAGCCTTTCTGGGCAACCTGTTCCAGTGTTCAACCACTCTTACAGTGAATAAACGTTTTCTTGTGTTCAGATGGAATTCCTTGTGTTTCAGCTTGTGCCCATCACTTTTGTCCTTCCCTTCCCTAGTTATGTCCTACCCGCATCTCATTTTCCAGGCTCCGAAAGCAATCTAGGGGCAGACTCATCTCCTGAAACAAATCAAAATGCTCTGTTTGTAACACATGGTCCGTATGCAACCCTCAAGGACAAGTCATCGCTCTATGGGTAACCTGGGAACAGACAGGGGTTAGGATGAGAGGTTCCAGCAATGCAACAGCTTATTCCCCAGCATCCCATTTCTCCACCCTTACAGCTCATCCTTCCCCTCACTAATTCAGTACTTCAGGAAAACCCAGATTGGCTGGATATTCATTTTGCACTTCCCTGGAGTTATGTACTGCCTGGCACAGCTGGTGTACCAGTACACTGTACACTGGTGTAGTGTAGAGATGTATCCTGTCATCATCCACAGGGAAGTGGACACCAAGCCTTGAAGGCTGGCATCACCCTTTTTGTGCAGTTTCCATTAATTTTTCTACCTCTCCCAGACAAAGCAACTACCTTTCTCTTGCTGAGAGGAAGTTACAGTGACACTCGGCCGTCACCCGCTCTCAGAGAGTGCCACTGCTCCACAACCAATCCAGGGAGCTTTTTCCAATTTGCTACCATCTCCTCTCTCCTTGTTATTCCACTATAGTCATAGTTTTGCAACCAGTCTGCTGCTAGTTCATTAATGTCCACTGTCGCCACTACTTTTCTTATAATTTCTTGAGCCCTTCCAGGGAAGAATCAGAGACATACAGAGCCTAAGGCAGATCTGTGTCACAGAGGGACCCTTGCTTTGCCTTTCCCAAATGTTCTTTTACTCTGGAAGTCCTGGACATAATATTTTCCATCCGCATAACAGTTAAAATTATATATTATCTCAATTATTAAAAACAGCATTTTAATTAAGGGCATATAAACTGAACTGTAGCATAAATGAAAGTTTTTTCCCAACATAGCTCACCTCGCTCTCCAAAATATGTCAAATGCTTTAATGCTTTTCTTCTGTTTCCACTGTCTTAGGTTGTTTTTTTTTTTTTTTTTTTTTTTTTTAGCTGTTTACACCAACGGGATATATTTAGGTTTATGCTTTCCCGTTTACCTGTATGCAAAAAAGGCGAAGCCTTTACTTTTTTAAAGCTTTCATTTCCAGGCTTAGAAAATCACTTATCTAGCAATTTACTATACTTAAACTACTTAAACTATATACTGCCAAAAATGCAGATTACAATTCCAAGTTGAGAAAGAATGGCATTGGATTAAGTCATTCAACTGGAATTCATGACATTTTGATTTTATTGGTTATTGGTTTTATCACAGAATATCTAGCATGTACTTCTATCTACCTATTGATGATACTTGTGTATTGAGACGATACCTTCCTGCACCACAGGAGCATTCAGTGATGATATCTACGATACTCAGATATTTTTGGTGGAGGATACTCTAATCAAATATTTCATATAAATGCAGTGGAGGCAACGCTATCCTTTGACTTTGAAACCTTCTGATAACAGATCATGAGACTCTGATGATCTCTTTCTGCTAAAGGGTTATAACATTTTTGTTTATTATTGATGTATCTAGCAGTGTCTACTCTCAGAAGTGGGATATTATTCAGTGAGTAAGTCACAGTTCCTGAGTTGATATGGTTGTATTTCAGATGTTTGTTTTCAGTTTTGTTTTCAGCTTAGTTTTCCTTATGGCAAAAATTAAAGCATTAGATCAAACTGCTCTTCCATGCTTTCATTACTGCTTTTTAAAAAAAATCAAATTTAGCATTATTGTAGTTCATTATTTGCTTACTTGATTTAATAAATGCTGACTATTAATACCATAACCCCTTTTCTCAGATGTGTTTTCTTAAATTGTGGATAATTTGGTGGATTTTGTGATTTCTGTATTCTTCTTCTTCTTCTTTTTTTTTTTTTTTTTTTTTTTTTTTTTTGAGGAAGATAATAGGAAAGTTTATTTGGAAAATAGGAGAGTTTATTTGGAAAATTTTGACTAAATATTAGTTTTCAACAAGATGCTTGAATCAGCTAACTTGTTCAGATGCAGATTCTTACCTGAATCATTTCAATTCAGAGAGAACTTGGAGTCAGATGCTAAAAATATTCCAGTCTATTGTTATTTTTTGAATTCTGCTTATATTTTCCTGGGGAAGGTATGTTTTACATTCTGAAATTCAGGTAAACCTCAATGTAATTATATATGAAGGAAAAACCCTTTTTGAGCCCAGGAGCTTTCTTTTACTGAAAATCAAAGGTTTTTTTATTATTTTTTTTTTCAAAAGGGGAAAAAATAAATAAATAAAAAAGAAGTGAGAGTATGGCTATACAAGGTCACTGTTACCTAAATAAATCACAGCCAGCTTCACACTCCAGTCTCTATTTATATTTTGAGCCAAGGAACATCTGTTTAATGGTGGGTGGTCATGTAGCAGTTTCATAGACAACAGAGCCATCCTAAGACTCTTGAAGATGTCAGGAAGGCACTTATCCTGAAGTCAGTAGACTCAAGTGGTGTAAACGAGTGGTGAATCAGCCTCACCTTTCTGGATGGTTTTCTTTTTAGAAGCCAAGTAAAGCCACATGCCAAGGGCTATATGCCAAAAGACAGACTTCCCTGGAAACATCTTATTTCCCTACAAATGTAAAGGACAAGCCAGAACCCCACGACAGTTTCTCCATAATAGCTACAGTAATTTCTACAGAAAGAGATGAAAAAGGTTTGGGATACATAAAGGTCTTCTCAGAGGAGCAGAGTGCTGTTTCCCACTGGCTCCATGGATGAGAAATGCAGAGAAAGCATAAATCCTGCCACTTTCTACCTATACTTTGTACAAGCTGGTCATCTTGGTAAAGAATGAGTACAAAATATATATTAAAAAAAAATAGATCCAGACCTTGATGTTTGGAAGGATATAAGCAATCTTAGATGTTTGGTTTAGAGGAATCCACACCCTAAGATTGCCTTTGAGCACAAACATCAACATTATTATTGTGGCCAACCTCTTCTCCCTAGGCTGTTACCAGGGCTGACCCACCTGACTTCAGTGACTACTGAGCCTTAGGAAGTTATTCCCTTCTGTGGTCTAAATTAATTCTTTTGTACACACACCTTGATTCTGTCCATAGCACCCATGAACTGAGGACGTTATACTCAGCACCTAGCATGGCTAGTAAAATGTCACAGAAAATGGGAGAAGAGGTCATTATCAAATTCTTTCTGATGTGTCTTTAACATATCTTTGTATCTAAGGTTATGCATCCTTTTTCATTTAGAATCTTTCTCTGAAAGTCTGTGTCCACTGATTTCTTTCCAGAAGGTCAGAGAAGGCAGATGAAGGGCAGAAATGATGCCAGTAGCAGAGCTGCCTTTCACTATAAAATAACTGTTATAACCATCTCCTGAAATATTATCTGAAACCTTGGTCTATCTATCCTTCTTACTTCCCGAAGGGATCAACCCCATCTTCTCCTCATGCCATGTTTGTGTATTTTTCATTAAAATGTCTGAATAAACTGTCTTTGGTAAATGGAACAAGAAACATTTTCTGCCTCTTTTGCCTTAGGTGAATGTCTCAGCTACCGACGCAGTTCTCCTGTGCTCTGAGCCAGGGAATCCTTAAGTATCACATGAAAAGCGAGGTCATTGAAAGCTTGTAATTCCAGCAAGCTTGTTTCAAGTAGCTGGGCAGTAGGGTTATAGGTTAGAATTCGATTGCTTTTGAAAATTGGAAGTCACTGTATTTTGTACAAGTCTGCTCTATCAGCATTCTTAAAAAAATGCCTTCTGCATTGAAGGCGAACCCCTAGGTTTCCCATTGATCCCCAAAATGTAGGCATGAAGGGGTAACAAATTGTTTAGTCTTGTGAACACTGAGATGTTCTACTACTATCAAACACAGAATTTAAGGCTTTTGATGAGCTCTAAGAACAAAAATTGAAATATCTTCTAAATTTAGGTATGCACAGTTCTGATAGAAGAATTTTAAGAATCAGTAATCCCTGAATATTGCTTGTGTGGGTCTTGAAAACATCATGGGGAGAGAAAGACATGCCAATAATCTAGTTTCTCAAAAAGCTTTAAACTGAGAGCAATGAAAGATACATTCTTGTGAAACCGATGTTGTACTAAAGTAACCCTAGGACATGTAAAGAAAGGAACTTTGCTATGCAGAGAAAAGTATTTGCCCATTTTTTTATGTTTCCTTTGCCATTTCAGCTACCTGGATATGAATGGCTGTTATTGAAAAATTAATAACAAGAGCTTACATTGGAAATATCCATAGGATTTTGCATATAAACCATTCCTGTCTAAAGGGTCTGATAAAACAGCTGGTTGGTATTACAGACCAGCATCTCTGGTCCCTATACACAATAAATATGTATTCTAGTATTCTATGATGGCATCTCACAGTACTATACTAATATTGTTTTGAATTGCATAGCCATAATCTCGGTATGAATCAGCATAATCAGAATAATGACCTGGATGAGGGGACAGAGTGCATGCTCAGCAAGTTTGCTGATGATACCAAGCTCGGAGGAGTGGCTGACACACCTGAGGGCTGTGCTGCCATTCCGAGAGACCTGGACAGGCTGGAGACTTGGGCGGAGAGGAACCTCATGAGGTTCGGCAAGGGCAAGTGCAGAGTCCTGCACCTAGAGAGAAATAACCCTAGGTACCAGTACAAGCTGGGGACTGATCTGCAGGAGAGCAGCTCTGCAGAGAAGGACCTGGGAGTGCTGGTGGATGACAGGTTGACCATGAGCCAGCAATGTGCCCTTTGGCCAAGAAGGCCAATGGTCTCCTGGGGTGCACTGGGAAGAGTGTTGCCAGCAGGTCAAGGGAGGTGATCCTGCCCCTCTACTCAGCCCTGGGGAGGCGTCATCTTGAGTCCTGTGTCCAGTTCTGGGCTCCCAAGGACAAGAGAGACATGGAGCTACTGGGGAGAGTCCAGTGTAGGGCTACGAGGATGATCAGAGGGCTGGAGCACCTGCCCTGTGAGGAACGGCTGCGAGAGCTGGGCCTGTTCAGCCTGGGGAAGAGAAGACTGAGGGGGGATCTTATCAACGTGTACAAGTACCTGAAGGGAGGGTGTCAAGGAGACAGGGACAAACTCTTTTCAGTTGTCCCGTGTGACAGGACAAGAGGCAATGGGCAGAAATTGAAGCACAGGAAGTTCCGCCTGAGCGTGAGGGGGAATTTCTTCCCTGTGAGAGTGACGGAGCCCTGGCACAGGTTGCCCAGAAAGGTTGTGGAGTCTCCTTTTCTGGAGATCTTCAAGGCCCACCTGGCTGCAACCCTGTCTACCATGCTCTAGGTGACCCTGCTTGAGCAGGGGGGTTGGACTAGATGATCTCCAGAGGTCCCTTCCAACCTTACTGATTCTATGATTCTATAACTCTACTGATCAGTGCTAACTTAGATGGACCAAGGATCAGAAATGCACAGTTGGGGCACTAAGTAAGCTGATTTAAATTTGAAATCCCATTATCCTCAACAAGGTCAGGACGGGATTCTTCTGAACTACTCTAGACATCTTCTTTAGGCTCAGACTAGCTGCCGTCTAGAGGTGGGTACTTCTCACCATTGGCTACAAAGCAATCTTGGGGAGACTAGATCAGATGCAGACATCTACACTATTGTGTCTTGGGTAGTTACTGGAGAAAACGTCAGTAGTGAATTACTGCGGGAACTGTATCGGACTCATCAGTGCCATGCTTAAGTATAGTGAAAGGCAAGGTTAAGTTCCACTGGAGCTTCACAGTGGACAAGGGGTGCGCTCAGGAGCTTGGGCTTGGGAGCTCTGCACTGGAGGTCACGTCGATAGGAACACATGCCCTTCTCTCTTGCCTGCGTAGCAGTTAAACGTGTGCTGTTACAAAGCCTTGTTGTGATAACAGGGACTCTCGGACCAGCTGCTGTGGTCAAGAGACAGCACAACCAGATCGCCCTGACACACGCTAGCGTGGTTGTAGCAGGGCTGACTTTGGCCCCGTGCATGTTAGACAGAAGTTTACAGGAGTCCTCTCGTTCACCTCTCTGATAATCTGCTTCAGCCATTCCCAGAAATAACTGCTAGCGGCAGATTCACTCCCACCGCAGAGCTTCTCTTTTTCTTTTAAACTGAACCAGACCTGACAGACAATGTAAAACCCTCAAAGCAATTCTAATCCATTTCCAAAAGATGCCTCAGACTGTACGGTAGCCCAGGACTCTGTTTCAAATAAAGCCACACTCATGCTCTTTGCAATGGAGTATTTCTAACGTAAGTGCCTGCAAGGAGGAGGAGGGGGGAAAGGCTCATTAATAATCATGATGGTTTCAGTGTTGCATAACTCGGCCAGTTTGACCATCCACTGTGCTTAATCAGGTTTGTTTTATAGTGATTTGCTTGTATCTGTACAGTTCCTGGTTTGGGGGAGCTTTAGTTCCTGGGAGCTTTCACGCTATCCCCACTGCGAGCGCCGTAAAGCGGCGGCCTGCTGTTTTAATCACGCCTCTCTTTTTCCAATGTTGTTTGCGCCCTGGTACAACCCATCTGCCTTGAATCTAGTGCTCCACTGGGGCTGCACACATCTGCCAGCCAGACTACCTTCGTACACAATTACTCAATCCACCGTAAGGCTCTTTAATAGGAAACAAGTGTGACAACGGCAAGCCCTTTTTTCCCCCCCTCCTTCTCTCGTTTTCTCTCTCCCCCTCTCTCTTTCTCTCTTTTTTTTCCCCTTTAAACCACATAGTCATACTGCCCTGATAGAGATGAAGCTTGATAGATCCACCCAGGTGTAGGTGAAATGGTAGAGCCTCAAGCGTAATAGATGCCGTGCTCTTGTGCTGAAGTTCAGCGCGGTGTCCTGAAGGGTTGTCTAGCAGCAGGGAGATGGGTTGCTCTTTGTACAGTTAAAAAGTCAGTGAGCTTCCTCCAGCTTACGTGTATGACTAATTTAGGCAGCAACCTGGATCTAGGTGAGCGCTGCAGAACTGTCTCTTCTCTTCAGTGCACCGACAAAGCCCAGCGCACAGTAAGTGGAAATTTTGTCTTTACTTGTTTTACTTGGGAATTAATTAACTGTGTTTACTTTTGAGGGAATCCTCCAAGGCTGGTGCAGAAATGAACCAGAATAATGTTTGCATGCAGATCCCTTGCATATTTTCTACTGTTTCGTTGTATGTTGTGCCCTGGTCCTGCTACTTCAACCTGAATACTCAGACCAGCTAGCTGGTCTGAAGCAGCTTTCTTACCTAAAATATAGAAATGTAATTATATCAGTAACGTATATGTCCATTCCTCTATTGAATTATGTATCTGTGTGCTATATCTGATTTCTGAACAGAATGAAGAATTAATTGTTTTTATTTTGAATTGAAAAATGAAAATCTCCCAATGAAGAAAGTAAAATATCTTAAACCTCTCCTGGATATATATATATGTATATATATATATATATATATATATATATATATATTTATATTGTTATTTGGGGGGGGGGAGAGGAGGAGGGGAGAGAAGGGAGGACACAAGAGTTAGAAATGTTAGATGTTAAAAAATAAAAACAATTTACCCTGAGGAAGAAAGTTGTGTTATCCTTACCAAACCATTGATTCAAACGTAATGAGAATGTCACCAAATTATAAATTAACAAACTGTATCAAGTACAGTGATAGTAAAGCTTGAAACAAAAAAGAAGGTCGCTTGCCTAAAATGCAAGAAGAGGCATATTAAAACCAGATGTATAGAATCTCAACTTTGACTCCTCAGTCTTTCATGCTTGGTTTAAAGCAGCCTTAAAATTGCCTTTACTTTGCATTTACAACTTTGGATTTGCTGTTAAACTGCGCTTGAACTTGAAGTCAAGATTTGATCTTAGCACACACATATTCTTTGAGCCTCCTACCACAGTTTTACTTTGCTATTGGGAGTGTGTTTACTACTGTACCGTATAGCCTGACGCCCATTAACAAGCTTGCTACGATGGACTTTCAGGTGGAGTGTCAGCCAGCGTAAGAGACTGTGTCCGAGCATGTACAAAATGAGAAATAAACACATGTAAACACATGCAGTATAAAAAACATCTGCCAGAGTCTCAAGTGCATGATGACATGGTGTAAGAAAGCACACCAGAAATTTGTTTGAATTTATTTTCTGGAAGACTGAATGTAATGACACTTCTCATTTTAGGCTTAATCTGTTCTGAACCTTTACCCAGGCTGGTAGGTGTTGTCGGCACTAGAAGTGGAACAAATGAGTCTGCACGGTTTTGCATATAAATGCTTTCAGTAGTCTTCCCTTCTGCAGAACAGTTATTTTCTTTGCTCTTGGACAGACAAGTATATACGACTCTCTCAATTAGCTGTGGCTGTAGGCTGCTAGGGTTAGCCTTTGCGTGTGAGAGCCACTGCTCTAACTCTGCCGCTGAAAAACATCCACTCTATTAACTAAGCTCAATGTGGCAATTTAAAATGGATGAAGTTAGAGATTTAGGAAGGTAAAACAATCGTATTTAGACCTGTATTTGCTGGCATCAGACAGTGGTCAATGTCTACCCCCTACAGGGAGAGACTCTAATTTCATTGCGCCTCCCCTAGTGCGCGGACGCTGTAGTAGCCCCGTGCACGCACTCAAGTAGTGCAGTTACTCCCCGGCTCCAACAACTGCCCCGTGATGACGAGGTCAGGCTGTGATTAATAGAAAGCCAGTTTCAAAGGGCTGGATCACTAATAAATAGCATAACTAATAAATAGCAATAGGTATTTTATCTCTCTTAAATTTAACCCGGTGGAAAGTGGCTTTTAGAGTTTAGACACCATGATCAGCAGCATTCTTCTTTTACAGTTGCAAAGTGCAAGTGTTAATTATACAAGAACTTCCTGCTTATCGTATGCCAGCTGCATAATGTAGGTATCTCGAATATAACTTTGCAACAGTCCGTACCCGATTATACACTGCCAAAAGTGGTCCTAGAGATTGCAGGAAACTTACTGAGGTTAAATATAGGTGAGTTTGATAGACTTGTGGGGCATATTCTCCCTACCAAACTCACATCAAATACTATGACAGTATTCATATATATGTATAAAAATACTCTAATTTTTCCAGCCTAGCAGATTTTGATTGGTAATTTATCCTTTGTTTTCAGTGGAACTCGTTGCTCCATACAGTACTTATGGACAGGAATAAATATGGATAAAATGATATCCATTTCTATTTGCATAAATAAATGTGGCAAAATTTCCCAATTTCCAATCTTTTTTTAGCTCAGGAAAACTGTTATGTGTTTTGATCATACATATTGGTATGGTATATTGTTTTTAGCATTTTTTTCAAAATTCAGACTTGCATTTGCAAATATATTAGAAAAAAATCTACTAGTTTGTATTGTGTTTGGCAATGGAATAATTTTAATATTTTTCGAATAAGCATATGTGATACCTTTTCTTCTCATTTGCTTACTGTTAGTACAAGTTTTCAGAATGTGCAGTTTAACCACTTCAACTACTCTTTTTTTTTTTTTTTTTTTTTTTTCCCCTGCGACTCTCTGGTATACCTTCATGCATGCATACATAAACTCACAAGAAATGGCATAACCTGTCCTTTCTCCCCACTTTGAAATAGAGCTTTGGATCCTTTAAGACCTCATCCATTGGAATCCCTTTCAGCACCTAAAATTCTTTGAACACTGAAAATATAGTACTCTTTCATATCCCTAGAGCCTAATTCTGACCCCAGCTACAGCTCACTTGACAGAGAGAAGTTTCATGAGTTTAACTAAGCTCTCAGTTTACACATAAACTTGTGAGTATCTTTACCTAAAAAAGCACAACAGTTAGCAATGTTTTCAGCAACACTGTTTATTTCTGTTATTACTAATGAGTGCTAACAGAGCCCTTCAAAACCCTATGTCAGTTACTGTAATTACTAAACTATCCACTTGTACAATTAATAGTGTTTGTGTCAAAAATTAAAGATCAGGATCTGAAAAATATGCAAACTGGAAAGCACAAATGGTGCAACTAAATGCTCAGGCCTGAAGTTTACCTTCATTAGGTCTTTTTTATTTAAATACATGAATGCAACTCTAGGAGGTTCAGTTTAGGCACACACCTCGAGAATTTCAGCTATATTAGTCCTATATATGGTCAAAAGCCCAATGACAACTGTCAGTTATACTTAAAATATAGCATGGTGGAAGCTTCCATTAAATGGAAGCATGGTGTCCAACAGAGCAGTGATACATAGTAATAAAGGGTTTGTTAATTAATCCGTAATTATTTTGGAATTATTTTGCTGCTAGAGCAGCAGTTGAGCATGTTGTTTACTAAAAAAAGAATGCCACTGAAGTAAAAAATATATATATCTATTAAACTCTGTTTTCTATAACTAACATTTCTACACAAGGCTTTAATTTTACTCTTATTTGCTAGTGTAGTGGAAGATGTAGGTATTATATGACACAATGAATCCTGTATTATCTTCTTTGATACTGTTACTCATGGCTGCTAAAGATTTAATCAGCCTTAAGCTGAAAAAGATGTAGAAATAGTGCTTATAGGCATAACAATATGTTACTGATGAGCATCAAAAGATTACTGGGATATTAGCTAAGGTTGCAGGAAAACCTCAAATCATGCATATTCCACAAATGCAGAATATTTTCCGAAAGAAATCACTGAATAAAGTTTCTCTTCATCTGTGTTATTATTCTTAATATGAAGAATCAATTCTAAGCCAGTTCATATTTTTGTACTGTTAAGGCCAATATACTGCCAGTCTGTTTAGCAAGCACTGCTAGCGTTATGTGCATTCAAATCATACCAATTATTTACGCAAATACACTGCAGATTTGCAGATTTTTGCTTTCTTAAGCTTTTGCTTTACATCTGCATGTTTAGGTAGAAATAAACAGGCCATAATTTGCTTTTCATTCTTCTTACCTTAAATATCAAGGCTGATTTGATGCATGAGCTGTTACTTAAGAGGGTATTTTAGGTACTGCCATGGAAACTAAGCCTTTGATCTAAAAAGCTCATGTCCACTGATAATTAGGTTTTGATAGTGATGTTTAAATAATGTGTAATACCAAAGAGGGAAGATTTAAAGAGAAACCAATGGTTTGGAATTTGCATTCAATAAGAGATTTCTTGTTACCAAACTGCTGTCTGTATTAGAACTAAATCACCTCAAACCAAAAAGTATTTTTAAAGATTTCTGGTGTATTTGCATGATCTCATTTTGCTTCTGCTGCTCTGAATTAGAGCAAAAGTCTTAAAATACTATAAAGTTGTTCTTCCATTTTCCTTAAACTGGTGGTATCACAACAAAGAGATGCTGATTTGCTGACTGTTAATAATATTATTCTTAATTTATGGAATTCCAGGGGTTAAAGTGAAGTGTTTTCTGAAATAAATCTCATCTGCCCCAAAATTCTGATGCTCAAGTATCAGTTTGTCAGATGGATTTTCTGACACTCATTAGTAGGCTGGACTTCCATGGAGGTGAGCAGCTTGGGTACTGATGACAGTAAGTACAAATATTAGGAATAATGGAAGAAAAACTATAGGAAGAAATTGAAAGTCATACTTTTCTAGGGCCAGGCTGAGTTTAAACCTCCTCTGCCTAAGAGACATTTAAGTGCAAATGTTATTAAAACAAACAGCAAAGGCAACTGTAACTGCATTTTAAGAGCAACATTCCTCTGTCCTTGTTCTGAAAAAAAAAATGAGTTCGACTGAAATGATTAATAGGATTTTTTTTAACTGCTATTCTTTAAAGAGTGATAGATATAGGAAACCCATGATATGCACAAATCCTAAGCAAAGTGACATGAGTTTGATTTAATGGCTTGTACTTTAAAACCTTGAAACCTTAAAAAACGATAGTAAAGAAATCACAAATTAGAATAATTTATTTTTCATTATTCTTTCTTCTTAAATTAAGGGTAGGAAAAAGATTCAACTATATTAAACAACAGGATTATTTTCTATTTTTATTTTTCCAAATCTTTTTTTGAATTTACTACACTAAACTCAGCTCAGGTGTAATCTCACTTACTGCGTTGGAATTAGCAGCAGACCTGAATTTGACTTGCCATCTTTATTTTAAACTGCTTCAAACTAACACCAGCTAAGAGCTTTGTTACTTTGACAACTTTGAGATTAAAAACCTGTAAAATTGGAACAAATTGTCTAACAATACTGCACACAGGAAGGGCTGAGGTCAAAAACGTGTTTGTTAAATTTTCAGAGCGTTAGGCTGGACTTTAAATGTAAAACAGTCTTTGAAATATCAGCACAGCAAATTCACGTCGTGCATATCGCAGATGTGGCTCATACCTATGTAATAATATTAGTGTTACCATCAAATTTACGTTTGAGAAAATGAAAGAAACATGTATAGTACAAAGTAATGTGATTTCTATGAAAAGTTTTTTTTTTTTTAATCTCAGTAGGCTTTCTCACAATGCAAATAGACCCCACCATCTGGAGAAATGATAAGTGGAAAAGTTTTACTAGTGTTGGTTTTTAAATCATATATAGGCTGCCCTTGTGTGTCCATACAAACATAGCTTTTTTTAAAAAAGGGTGCAACAATGCAAGAAAAAAGTATTTTTAAATCATAAAACTCCTCAAAAACTAGTTTATTAGCAAGCCAAAATATATTCATGTTGTAAAACAAGTCTTGTAGTTGACTCAGTGAGGATAGTGCATGGCATATCTACTCTCTTCTAGGCCAGAGTTTGAACAGGCCAAAGAGTTTTACAACAGGACATGAGTTATGAAAAGCTATAACTCCCCATAGCCATAAAAAATGAAATACTTTGATTCCTCAGGAGGTCCAGATACCAGCAGCTCTTCTATTTCTCTTATCTAAACTGGCTGGGAAAAAAAAAAAAAAAAGTATTTTTGTAAAAGGAGTTTCATAAACTTGAGTATATGTTTATTCTGAGTAGTAAAATTCACTAGGTAAATCACCATAATAGGTAGTTTAGTCCTTTTCATGATGCTTAATCTTTCCACCTCTGCCTGAGAACGGGGGTGTGGCTCGCTTTTAATAGAAATTTAGGTCTCTCCCAATCCTGAGTGCTTCAGCTGCACTGTTAAACTAAGTTTTTCAGAGCATTTCCAAGTCCGTATCGCCTGCCTTGGAGGAAACTGGATGTGTTGTTCTGAAAAGGCATCTGGGACAAGCTAACATGAATTTCGGAACAACACATCCAGTTTCCTCCAAGGCATTAGGGCCACAGCGATACCACACGGAGTCCTGTGAGGATATGGACCAAATCCCCCCCGGAACGGGTGTGGGCAGGGCCTGAGGGCCAGAAATGGGGTGGTTTGGGGGGCTTTTTGCCTTGTGGATGTAGCCTATTTCCATTTGCCTAGGTCAGCAAGGCAAAAAGACACATCCTTGACAGATCTCGCGTTGGTTAGTGCACAGCTGAGAAGTGATGAGATCCTATAGTGTTCCTTTAAAATAAGAATGAAGTAGAGTAGAATAGAACAGAACAGAATTTACTGAGTTTAGTCTACTTGAAAGCTAATCGCACTTCCAACATTATTAGTGAAAAAAAGCCGTAATTTCGCAGAGATGATGGGCGTGCCACTCTGATGAAGCAGAGATCTGAGAAGGCCGTGCAGATGGCCAGCGCTGCAGAGAGCAGCTCTGTCAGGGCTCCTTGCACACCAGCAAAGCTCGATGGTCCGTGGATCAACGCGTCCGTGTCCTCACTGGCCGAATTTCCACAAGCCGCTGAGTGTGTGTGTGAGGCGGGGGGGATACAGCAGCTAAAGCGCCGTTTTTGTTATTTTGTTAAAGCAGTTGTGGTTCCTCATTCCATCCGTCTGTCCTGTCTAAGGAACTCCATCCACGTGACCTTACTGGCAACCATTTTAGCAGAGTGAGAAAAAAGATTTAACGGCATGGCAAGTGAGCCACTCTTTTATCGCTGTAAATGCTCCCTTCACACCAGGTTTAAGGCACATTATCAGGGTATTGTGGGAAAGCATACACAGCTGATGCCCGTGCTATATTGGATCTGTGAAAAAACAGATAACTGCAGTCTCCAGGGAGAAAATCCTGCCAAAACTCACATTGACTTCCATAGCACTTAGATTCGGCAGAGGGTTTTGGTTTAGCACCTTTGCAAAGAGTTAAACTTATATATACTTGCATTCATAAAAGAATATGTCAATCACAGTTCACGTTATTAGGTTTAAGATCTTGTAGGCTACAAATTTACTTATTGTTAACATTTACCAGTATTTTCATGGCCAATCACAAATTTGATGAGGGATGACAATATCCATTTGCAGCAATTAATACAGTCTTACAGAAAGCAAGGGTTTATGAACCTGATAATCTCAAGTGTTTTGAATTTGTTTGGATTTAAAAATGCCAGTGGCTACTTGTCAAATTTCATTTGTAAATCAAAATTGTTTTTAAGTTCTACACCTGCAAAACAAGTGTTCAAAACTTGTAAACGTCTTTATGGATGTATTCTTTGGCCTTCATTTATGGTGGAAAGAGTCCAAGGTAATTTTTTATGGTTGAATTATAAACACTTGAAAAATGGAGTTTGTAATGAAAATGCTGACACAGCTTTAATTATTGCAGCATGAATGATTTTATTTTATACTATCCACTGTGTCTATACATACAAAGTACATGCTCTAGTGTTCTAATATTTCATTTAAGAAAAAGCAATTACTTAGCAGATGTAGAGAGCTAAGTATAAATAGGCTAAGCCAGTACCTCTATGCTGTTTGAAAAACTATACGGAATGTTATTACCACATAAAAGGGTTTATACTTTAGAAGACTTAAAGGTACAGAGAACCAGCTAAAGCAATAAACTGTTCTGGTGTACTTAATTAAAAAGCTTCAAGTTACTGAAGTCAATTGAAAAACAGAAGGTTTGATTCTTTAAGGTAATTTTGTCCTCCTCTGTTAAGTGCTTATCAAGTGTTAAAGAATTAAAATGCCATCCCAGCCGTTTAAACAGAGAATAATGTGCTTTTTCTCTGTTGAAGGCAATTCTTTATTCTATCAGCCTAGAGACATGTAAAAAACAGGCAATATGGATGTAATTGGGTGATATGGTTGGGTTTAATTTACCTTTAATTAAGCAAAATTGTAGAAGAAGCTGGCAAACCGGTATTGAGGTATTTCGGAAAATAATTGCTTTACTGCCTTTCATTTTACATATTCAGAGCTAGGAATCTTTGCATGGAAGGGCAGAGGGCATCGTTAAGGTATATTCTCCGTTTAGAAGCACAGGATTTCAGGATGAATTCTGGCTCATGTATATGAAAGACCAACGTCCGCGTTAGCTTTGTTAGATGGAACCAGAAAGACTGTAAAAAAAGAATGTGTTTCTGTGAATTACGTTTCTATGCTTTATTGTAAAGTACTAGTGTTGTTCTACATGATTCATTTCAGAGAAGTTAGCTGGGATTTTTTTTCTCTTTTCTCTCTCTCTCTTTCTTAAAATGATGCTGGATCTCCGTGAAAGTGCCTCTTACAGGAAAGCAGTCTAGGATTCGTGCTTTACCGTGCAGGTGAGAGCGGGAAGTCTATGGCTGGGAAGCGGTTGCTGCAGCGCCCTGTGTCCTGAGCCAGGTCTCCTTTAGCCATGGCGTGGTTCATGCCGTGGTTCATGCCGTGGTTCATGCCGTGGTTCATGCCGTGCGATGGTACCGGCCCCGAGCAGGCGGAGGCCAGTGGTGCCCTGCGCCCAGCACGTGCTCTCGAGCCAGATGCCGCGAGGTGGGTGGACTCGTGCAGCTCTGAAAACTTGCAGCTGCAGATGGAGAGCTGCTGACTTTTCTTTATGGTGCTCACAACAGCAGAAAAAGCCTGGGTAGAAGTAAGAAACCTTGTTCAAGCTTAAAACCGTATGAACTATTGTTATGTTTATACATCTGCGGTCCCTGTTTGAAATTGTGTGCTGTTTTACCACATAGAGCATTAAAAATATATGGGATTTAGTGTTCTGATAACATGGAGAACGAAGAATGAGAACAGAATTTGTCACTTGTTCTAAGGAATTTACATTTTGAGGTCCTATGTGGTTTTAGCGTGGTTTTATGACTGGAAAGAAGTGCAGAACAAGTAGATTTTTAACTACTTGGAGGGACGAAGAATTTAGTGATAGTCAGTTATGAAGTTGTTTAACCAGACTTGCAGGATATGGGTTTTCATTCCCTCTGAGTTAATTATTTGAGGTCCAAAACTTATAGCAGACCTAAATCTCTTGGTAAAAATTCCAGGTTACTGCAACAGTTAATTATCCTTTTAAAACATTATTTTGAACTTTTCTAACTCTTCTAACCATTCATTTCTGTGGAGTTTTTGTCCACAAACCTTAGAGCCAGTCTTGCTTTTATATAGATTAATTTCTGGGTAGATAGAGGCCTCTACACTCAATTGGGTGAGGTAAGAACCTCCACTGGAGATTCATTTTTAGGTTGATAGCATTGCCCTCTTGACATAAGTGTTTCCACTGAAACACTAGTCATAATTATTGAAAGATCCTGTAATATCTGGTCTCCTTACCTGAGATGCCTGTGTTAGGTGCTTAATGATATGTGTGACAAATCTGGACATAAACTTCTAAATCATATATTATAAATTATATTCTCTGTTTCTTTTCTCACTCATGAAATTCTCTGATATTGTGGGCACCAGGAATATCATCTGATAGTGGCTACATCAAGGAAAAAAAAAAGTAACTTAATTTTGGTAACCTGTAATTCTTTGTTTGGATTTGATTCCAGCCTTTCTCTGCATTCAAGACAGTAAAACCAGTTATCCTATCAGTTATACTCGTTTTAAGAGGTGTGACTTGATTGTTTTTCCTGTGACTCACATTTTATATCAACTCAAGTAAATTAGAATCAGGCCCTGTATATGTAAGATTTTAAGTCTCAATGAGTTCATATTTCATTTGGTCCTAACCTTTTGCTTTAATTAACTGTATTTTGCCCATATTACATAATGCAACCTAATATATCAATCAATCTTCAATCTGGTTTCATGGGTAGGTATTATGTTTCTTCTATATGACATATATTAGGTGAAATCAAATATAGTAAGATCCTATTTTTTCTCATTCAAAATGAAAGTCTGTCTACTAAACAATTTAGCAAACTACTTTAAGTTGTAACAAGAATACTGAATAAATTTGTAAATAATTTCTTTATCATTGTTAGAAGGCCAGAATGCAAAACAGCAGTGGGACAAACTTTCAAATACAATATGGACCTTATGCATGTTATAAAGTGGGGGAGAAAAAAAAAAAAAAAAAGGAGGTGGGGAGGAATTCTATGGAGCAATATGATCTTAACATAGAAAATAAATTTCCTGCCTTTGAGACAGGTACGTTTAACAGTTGTTACTATTTCAGTGTGGTTGAACATTAAATAGAAAAAAAAATCATAGGCACAGAAAAATAAGCAAAAACTCTTTTAAAATACTTAAATAAAAAGGGAAACTTTGTGGCAGTCTAACATTTCATTTTCCAGTGAAGGCAGGAACAGGTCTGGAAGGATGTACACCCTGTTCTGTTCTCGGCTGTTGTGTTTTAAATCTAGAGATGTTCCCTTTCTGCAGACTTTAACTCAGGTGAACAACAATATCACCAAAACCGTAGCAAGTGTACAAGCAAGCAGCCATTCAAGCATGAAAACAACAAAAATGGATAGAAAGGGAGGCAATTAGTCATATCACTGATAGAATCAAATACAGCACAAATAGCACTAATTATGACCTTGCTCTCGATTCAGGTTTTATTGGTTTGTGAGCCCTTGGACACAGCCCAAAGTGTACCTGTTATGTTTTTGATGGGATTTTTTTTTTTTTACCTTGTTTGCTTTATGGCCCCCTGGGCCAGATCCTCAACTGGCATACATAACTGCTGCTATTACCTTCAGTAGCACTGTGAGCATTTCCACGAGGAGAGGCTCAGTCACCCCAGCTGGGCTTGTTGGCTGGCTAACCAGATCCTTGGATTTCTTTTTTTTTTTTTTTTAACATATGAAATCATTTAGGGTTCAATCTCACAGCATTTCTCTTCATGTTTTGGGAAAGTGCGTATTACCATCTGATTACCGCAGTGGAAAAGGAAAACTAACAACTTTCTCAGTCTCTGTTTAACATATGAAAAATGGGGGCAGAGGGGGGAGCCTTTTATTCTGCAGCAGGGCAAGCGTGCTCTGTAGTGCAGCCTGCAGCCTTGATCTCCCAGTCCCCAGATCCTGGAACTAGTTAAAGTTCTCCGCAGTCCTTCATTTAGTATGTGCCTTTCCCATACTAATGAGAACATGGGCATGCAGGGGATGGTGTGTATCCAAATCTGGTAATAGCATGAAGTGGCTCTCTTTTATTGTGTGCGTAGCGAAGCACATGCTAGAAGGAATAATAGGTCTCAGCTGGCACTTTAGTAATAGTAGTTATAATTACACCCCAGAAAGATGCATTAAAAGAACATTATTATTATGGTGGAGTTAATCATTTCACTGTTACAAAATGCTGGAATCAGAGTTACTTGCTCACACCCCCCTTGCGGTTTGCATAGCTTGAGCAATGCCAACTTTGTTAGCCACTTTTCAGCATTCTGTTTTCTCCTCCTCATTTCATTTCAGCTGCAGGTCATGCCGAAAATGAAAAATAAAAACACCACCACCACCACCAACAACAACAACAACAAAAACTCTGTTGGTCTAGCTTATACATTATGCCAATACTTCAACAACATGAGATTATTTTTACAATATTCATTTTAAATGAGTATGTATATTATTTTCATTTTGTATGGAAATTTTATCAGCAACATTCTCTTCCAATTGATTTACATGGACATCTTCATGACATTTTCAACAGGCCGCTCATCTGACATATCATATCATCAATTAATATATGACTTTAGTAAGGCTTTTACTAAATTTACAAACAGTTTTGAAGGGAATCTAGAAAAATCTGAACACAGAATTGTCAAAAATAGTCAGACATGGAGAATGATCCTTCCTGGTGTGCTGTTGGAGGGCTCAGTGTCAGGTGCAGCTGTCCCAACAGCAGTGTCCTGCACTGCTATACCTTCCTCACGCCAATGCACTTGAGGCCGTAGAGGGTCAATCAACTGGTCAGTCACGTAAGAGACAAGCAGAAAAGTAATGAAATGTCGAAGAAATTTAAAATCGGATAAGGCTTAATTTTCTTCTCTGATTCGTATCCGCTAAGTTAATTGTGATTGTTGAAAGTATATCTCAGGGCAAGAGAACAAACTGAACAGATAAGGGGATAAAGATGATAAAATCAGGTTCATTAAGATAAATATATGGTTGTGTTAATAAAAAGGAATAAACAAGGGTACACTGAATTATCAGGCTCCTTGATGTAGGAGCACAGAAGAAGATGTGAAAAGGAGATATGAAAAGTTCATAGGGAACTTTTTTGTATCCTTTGCTGCAACCAACAAGCATCTTAGTTCTTCTCTTTCGGGCTAGGTCAAAATCTCCCTGAAATTCAACAGAATGAGGTTTCCTGTGGACTTCAGTGGGCTTGGGATCAGACTGTTTGAACATAAATTCTGAATCGGTTACAGAATGATATCAGATGCTCCTTCTTGCACAACATGTTTGCACATGAGGAAGGGTATTCTAAGACTCATTACTCATTTATATAAGTTTCAATAATTTAATTTGCCAGTTTATTTAGGTGAGAAGAAAGGCATGGTGAAAAGAACCCCAACGATTATGCACTGAAAAGTGATATATGCAGCGACAGAAATGTCAAGCATCTACTGTCAATCTTTCCTTTAATCTACATCATTTCTGATTCACTGCATATTTTTGCAGTGGGCCAGTTACATTTGCTTGGCTTTAGAGAGAGAAGAGTGGGTGCTATGAATGGCAGTGTGCTATTTTTACACCTGTTGTGAGTTTTTCCTACTTGATCAGAAAGAAGAAAAATTTTCTGCAGACATTGTTTTCCTGAAAAAATCACTTACATAACCCTTTAGTACTATCAACAGCTGTAATAATACCATCAACCACTTGACTGCGTAGTCAGCACTAGCTGGTTACCAGTGGCTTTCTCCAGTATTTTTAAGATGATTTTTCACAAGACTGGGCAGTAATATTTTGACAAAGTATTTTTTGTATGAGGAAAATACTGACTTCTGACAGGAACTTTTCATAGGAACATGTCACTGCTGCTGATGGTCCTACCAAAATGCTGCCCTCACGTAAAGGATAGAATGGATGGCTGCACGGAATACAAGTGCAGAGACAAGGAAATTCATTCTAGTCATTTGGGCGCTCCGGCTACATGCTTAGGCTGTTCTTTTTTGTTTATTTTATTTTTTTCCTGCTGAAATCTCTGCTCTTGAGGCCAAGGTCTTGAGGTCACTGAACCAGGAGCAAAATTACTTGATGGCATATGCACAGCCACTGCTTCCCTCTCTGACTGTAATTATTTTGGTGTGATGGGCTTTTTTTGTTTGTTTGTTTTAGTGTCCTGATATGGAATGGGGAAAGATAAATATAAAATATTTCTCTTCTGCTGTAATAAAAATGAATAGAAAAAGTTTAGCCTCACAGATAAAGAATCTTCCATCAGCAAGAGCGAATCTGGCTGTACACATGATAGATACCTCAGATTAGGTTCAGGATGTTATTTTGCCTTTGAAATTTTTGTTTTCAGTTCTTAAATATAGTGAAATGAAATCTCTGGAAAAACAGATGAACATCTCTGTGACATTTTTCTAACTGCATTGTTATCTGAAGATTTCTTTTTTTCCAATGTTTAAGCTAAATTTTGGATCCTGCCCTTTATCTGTCTGCTTCTTTAATTGTTTTCAGTCAGTACTTTTCTCTGCTGGGCACCTGACCAAGTGCAATATTGAACTGGAGATCAGAAGTGCTAATTTCCAAAGTTTCCAGCCCTACCTTACAAAGGAAAATCACCCTCCCCCCCAAAAAACCCACTGATTCTGCTGCCTGTCTTACAATTATAACGTACAAGGCCTTTAGAAAGATAAATAAATCTGATGTAATCTAACCTCTTTTATGACACTGGAACATTGCAATTGAACCTGAGGTATTGCAAGTATTTAATAGGAAACAATCAGCTCCCTGTAGGATAAGGCCTATTTGGCAATTATAATGATGAATACTTTTATTACTATTGAGATTCTGAAAAATTGCAGTCTTTAGAAGAAAAGGTTTTTTTTCTGTGTATGTGTTTTTTTTTGTTGTTTGTTTGTTTGTTTTTTTCTGTGCATGATTTCTATAATCCATATCAGGAAGTTTCAAAATACTCTCAGTGACCAGTGGAAATATATCACTTAAGAGTTGCAATTATGGAATTTTTTTTTTTTTCCTAGAGGGTATTATTATAAGAATGTTAAGGTTGTCATCAGGGTCAATATGTAAGTATGTTTTCTTTTGTTCTTGAAAAATCAATGAAAACAATTGTAGCAAATTCCTGCTAATACTTTCATTTCAATAATACTTTTAGTTATACAGATGAAGTTTGCTAGAATTCCATTGCTTCCATTTCAGAAAAAAAAGTCATTTTTAATGCAAGGTTTCATCAAAAATAAACAAATATTAGACTACATTTGTACACCTGTTAACATACCTAGTTTGTAACAAAATATTATTTTTTTTGTAGAAGGTCTAGTAAAATTCTCATGACTCATGATTTATAGTTTCTCATGTTCTCATAATTTATAGTTTCAAATGTCATTGAGATTTAAACTTTTTAGGTGCAGATTTTAGAGAGCAACGTTTGCAGTGCAAAACAGACATGATTTGGCTATATTTTACATTTTGTCATTGGATATGGAATGAACTAAAACTCAAACTGAAATTAAAGATGGAGAACACACATAAACCAAAGTGAGGAAAAAAATAGATTTGTATGAAATTTTGGAAATCTAAGGCCTTTCATATTGTTTAATTTCTTCTTCTAAGATCTTGCATTTTCTTACTTGTGTTTTGTGCATTTTTGTACCATATGCATTTTGTACCACCTACACCCAGCAGTTATTAATGCCTAATTAAAACTATAGTCATGAAGAAGTTCCCTGAAGTGCTCCTTTAGGGATGCCAGTGGGTCTTTCCAAGGCTTGTATCTCTTCTACTATTTCATATAGGAAGATAGCTGAGTCACAGTAAATGCTAATTTCTGTAATGAGATTGCCTCATGCAGTGGCATCCCTGCAGAGCGGAGAACTACAGTGCTTCAAATGGATCAGCTCGTTTAGAAGGGCCTGAACTGGTATTAACCTGCCGTGTCCTCTAGGGAAAGCCAGGTAACAGAAAAAACAGGATAGAAGTCACCTCAGAGGAGAAGTTGTTTGCCATGGACAGAGGGCTGCTTTGTATTCACCATTTAAACAGGTCATGTCAGAATTAACCTTGGAGAACACATCTGGGAACTAAATTTGTATTTTTTTTTCTTATTGTGTTTCCCACAGGCTCCTTGCATTCAACCTCATGCACCTTCTTAATCTCCTCCTTTCACTTTCCTGCATTCCTACTTTCCTACTGTCGTTGTGACTCGGGGTTTGTATGAGATCTGTTTGCACACTGCTCTCTCTGTAGTCTGCCTCAGGTGCCTTCTTAGGCTCTTTCTGTTTCTCTTTCACTTCATTGGACAGTACTTTCCTGTTTTCCTCTGCTGTGGTATCCCAGAGATATGGGATGAGATGTGGTATAAGATCTTACTATCTCCTCCTCTGGAGATATCCAAAGCCTGCCTGGATGCAACCCTGTCTACCATGCTCTAGGTGACTCTGCTTGAGCAGGGGGGTTGGACTAGATGATCTCCAGAGGTCCCTGCCAACCTAACCAATTCTGTGATGATTCTGTGATGATTATATGATGATTCTTTTACGCTTCTTGCCTTCTTTACCTTTCCAAACAGTATTACTCAAGGTCTTTCTGTTATCTTTTGCTCCTGTAGCTGTTCATTTTATGCCATAAGATGCCTGGTGAGGAAGTTTTCATGGCAGATGCTGAACGGAATGGTTAAAAACTTTCTTAAGGATCAAGAATGTTGGTCATATGAGAAAGGAGCATGCCTAGAGAGAGCAAAAGCGGTATAAAAACGGAGGCAGAAGGTCTACTGTCCTTACTGAATTTATGCCTGAACTTCTCTGAACTTCGGTTTCTCCTTTAGCCTCTTTGTCTTGTTCATTTAGAAAATCATGAGTAGGCACTCCGTCCCCTCATCCAGGTCATTGACGAAAAAGTTAAACAGGATGGGACCCAGTGCGGAGCCCTGGGGGATACCACTAAACACAGGCCTCCAAGTAGACTCCACACCACTGATGACGACCCTCTGAGCTCTGCCTTTCAGCCAGTTCTCAATCCACCTCACTGTCCACTCGTCTAACCCACACTTCCTGAGCTTCTCTAGGAGGATGTTCTGGGAGACAGTGTGGAAAGCCTTGCTGAAGCCAAGGTACACAGCATCCACTGCTCTCTCATCTACCCAGCCAGTCAGTCCATCCTAGAAAGCTATCAGATTCGTTAAGCAGGATTTCCCTTGGTGGATCCTTGCTGACTACTTTGGATATCTGATCACCTTCTTTTCCTCCATATGTCTGGAGATGACATCCAGAATGAGCTGTTCCATCACCTTTCCCGGGATGGAGGTAAGGCTGACCGGCCTGTAGTTGTCTGAGGTATTAATTTCAACTCAGATAATACATTTCGCCTCCCTAAATTCCTAAGAATATTTTTTATTCTTTCATCCCTGTCTTAAATTCTTGCGTGTTGGCTCTGTGCACTGACAAGCCATTGCTGCATTTCACCCCAGGGACAGCTGTACTTCAGGGCTTGAGGAAGTGATCCCTTTGTCTCATTTGTACTCCAGTTTGTGCAATACTTTAAGACCTCTTGGGAAGAAAGATAATGCATGAAGAGATGAAGAACTGTATTCATTTTACTCCAGTATAGTTTTAAAAAAATAAGAAATGAACAAAATATAAGTTATAGGTAATATTTTGTGAGCCACAGAAATTAGAAAAAAATACTAAATTGTGTAATTCCAAAATACCCTCCACCCACCCTTTGATTTTTAAACACACTTTTCACTGGGTGATTAATTTATCAAATAGTGAAGTCAGCAAACAATGTTAACATACAGTAACAATTCCTAATGACCACCAGTTGCCATGTAAAGTATCAACATTTTGCTTATTGTATACGACACAGAAGGAGGAAGTAACACAACCTGCACTTTATTACTTGAATCAAATGCAAAGGGTTTTCAAAACTTCAAATTCAACTGAAAGCAGCTGTTGGGAAAATATCATTACATTATACCTTAAGCTACAAAAGCCAATTTAATGGTGACATTTTATTTTATTCAGATGGTCCCTTCTTTTATTCTGTCTAACGCAGTGAAGCCTGTGGAAATTGTATCTGGATGAAATCACCAGAAGGTGAAGGGCCCATGACTGAAAACATTCTTTAAAGATTATTCAGGGTTATAGTCAAATGGAATAGCAGCACTAACAAGAGCAAAGGTCTCCATAGCTACAGGAAGTAATACTACATCGTTTAGCAGTACATATGAGAAAACACACTGTCTTGTTACTAGATTTAGTTAAATGATGATTAAAGTGCAATATAAAAACATTAGACACCACAGTAAACATAGGTATTATTTTAAAAAACATGGATACGTCGTTCCTCCAGGGCAATATGTGGTGGTGTTTGTAGGTGGAATTAGCTCACGCCTCGTTCACGGAAAGTTGTATTTGTTGTACTAGTTTATTCAACTGTTCCCGTGATTTGGTGAAAAATACATTCATCCTTTGTGGTGGCTGAGCAGCACCATTGCACTTTTGTGCTTGACTTTGATAGATATGCTAAATATGCAAGGGCAGCTTTGCCAGCCAAAGGTGAGGCTGTCCCCTGTCCCTTTTGTGGCTGTGGTCAGCAGAGGACATTTAGGGAAGGAGCACAGGGATGAAGGGCCACTGGCACTGCCCTTCTGCTGGGCTCTACATGGCAGCCAGGACTTCTGGGACTGCAGGCTGCACCTCATCTGTGGGGTTAGCAGCTCTCAGAAGACTTTACTTCTATTAAATTGTGGCTAATACCTTCTTTAAGTCGTTCATACTTGTCATTTCCACAGCACTCTGTGGCAGTGAGTTCCATGATTCAAATTTTCATTGGGTCCCCCCCCCCAAAAAAAAAAAAAAAAAAAAAACTTTTGTTTTTAGCTTGCTGTCTGATAATTTTATTTGAGGTCTTGTCAGAAATGCTGAATAATTGCTGCCTAATCGGTGAGTAAAATCAGAAGAGATTAAAATACAAAACCGAATCCTTCTTCCATTCCTGTCAAGGAGGTAAATCCTGATTAATTTCAAGGACCCAAATCAGAGGAATAGAAATGCACATGGAAACTAAATTACCCCCCACTTAAAAAAGTGTGGGGTAATAAAGCCTCATGAGGCCACTGGATAGGCAAACCTGTGTATCTGCATCTTCACTATAAATTTTTGGAATTTTATGCATTTATGTGCTTGCATTTATGCACTATGCATTTTTAGGAATGAGACAATTTCTTGGCCTCTATATTCTGATCAGTTTGGGCATCTACCAAAACTCTTTCAGTATTAATGTCTGTATTTCTCAGAAAAATGAAGGTTGAAGACTGCAGAGATTGTTAGGAATTAATCTTAGTTTCACCAAATCATGATCAAGACAAGTATATACACACACACACATACATACACACATGTATATATAAATATAACTAACTTAAGTATGTCAGTATACCAACTTCAGTTTCACTTTACTTACATTTTATAGTATATAAACACAAATTTAAAGCTATGCTTCATTCATAAAGCAATAAAATATTTTGAAAAATTCAAATAAGCTGAAAGTTTTTGTAAAATATTGGGTTACCAATTCTTTTTAGGTTCTTTTGAGTTGCCAAGAAAAGAAACATGTTCAAATTAAGCAATGAGTGTTTGTAATGTTCGTATGGTAACCTTTTACCTTGAAACTACTATTTCACTTAATGAGCAATCTAAGATGCATATGACCAATGTTTTTGTTGTTGTTGTTGTTGTTTTCCCTAAAGAAGCTTAAAGAATTGACTGGTAGATATTTTTAAAGTAACTGTATTTTCAGAGGTGTTCTAACAAATAATTATCCAATGAGAAACCCTTACTTGCTTATGTAGCTTACAATTAACTTGAATATAACTGTTCCCTTATGGGTTTTCAGAATCAAGTCTTAAAAAAGTCTTTTTCCCTTCGGCTGGCTGAATCAGAAAAAGGACATTTTTTACCTATTGTCACAAGGGCCTTTCCAAACAAAAGCATAGCAGAAACTCAAACATGCAGACACAAGGAATTCCGAGAAAGTTCAGGCTAGTCACTGCTGTCAAAGAAATTGCTTGCAAAGAGGACAGTCTTGATTACTTTGAATAACAGTAATGCTGAGGCAGGAGAATTCTTCCAAAATCCCCACTGATCCAACTTTTGTCTTTGCAGCTGAAAGTTCATTGGAGTGGAGGTTGAACTGATGGAGAGATTAGCGGTACGGAAGCATTGCTCAAATTCTGCAACTGTTATGGAGCATAAGCATTAGGAAATTAATTGTTTTTTCCCAGCTGAATGGTATGGCATGCAATATTTGAGCTGGCAGGTCTTAAATAGATTGGTCATTTTGAACTAGATCATAATACAATTTCTTCAAATAAATTTTATCCTTTTCCCAGAAGGTGCTTTTATTATTTACATAGCCAACGTGGTTTTCCCTATTGTTGGGGACTAACCAACAATATTGGACTAACCTTTGCTTGTTTGAAAATAAAAAATAGTATTTTTTCAAGCATAAGTGGTTGATTTATGCATCTGTTCCAATGGATGTCTTAATGCAAACAGGATGAAGTGAAACAAAAAAGGAAATTAGGAATTTGTGAACATTTATGCATCAAAATGCATGAACATGTTAAAAAATAATGGTAATATTGTACTATATTAAACTGATTCATTTATTTATATATTTTCCTATCTCAAAACTCTACTGGTTTAGGGGAGAAATTCCAGTGAGGACTGACTGATCTATACAAATGCTGATCCACATATCTACTGCTAGCAATGCATACATCCCTAAAATTGAAAAAGTAGGAGATTGACTTATGAGGAAAACAAGTCTTACCAAAAGACCAAAAGAGTCTACCTATTTCTATCTTAAAAAACAGATTAAACAATTCTAATGCAAGAAAATCTCTCACTAGAGTCAACATGCATTTGCCAGCTGTAGGTCCCAATGTAGCAAGGCATTTGAACATCAGGACCAGGAGGGAATAAAATGCTAACATATCCTACTAAAACAGAATACAGAATTTCCATACCATGCGCTTCTAACTGAAAAAAAAGTTTTTTGCCATTTTCATTTCATTTCAGGGACATTACACAACACATATTTGCATATGTTTGCATTTCACATAGCATGATGTTCATGGTTTCCTGGTGTGTTGTAAAGCATATCTTTCTTTACAATGATAGTTAGAAAGACAATGTGAACATCTATTATTTACAGCTATTGGAGATTCCTAAGGGTTGTGAATTGTTTGAATGGTAAAAAAATAAGTTTTAATTCATCTGACTTTCTGGCTGTTTGTGGTAATAAATACTGTTGTACTTTAGGCACATCAGAAAACTTTTGTGCATATGTTCTGATAGGGGCACTTATTTACCTTGCTAGATGCATTTTCAGGTTACAGTTATCTTCAAGCACAATTTAAAACACAATTTCTAATAAACGCCATTATGACAAAGATTTCCGCCTGGAGCAATCATATTTTGGCAAAAGTAACTCATGAAGTGCAATGAGTATGTCTGTTTCAGAAAAGTTAGGGCAAATCATGAGATGCTTATTTAAGTTTTTCTAATTTTTAGTGACTTTTCCATCATATAACCCAAGTCAAATAAATACTACTCAGCTGAACTGGATAAAATTTATAAGTAAGAGATGCCAACAAGAACCAGAAGCAACACATATGTGCTAAAGAAGGATGGAAGGAAGGAAATACATTTTCAGAATTTGTGTGAGGCACTTTCACTCTGCCTCATACACAACAGGAGTAACATAAACTGCTGTATCTGATATTTACTCTAGCTGTGGTACCCCAAATCATCTATAGCTGTGGATCTTGAAAAGTTGCTTCTAAAATACTCTAACAAATGGCAAGGGTCTGGAGATTGTTACTGTGTGAGTTATCTAGAGCTACTTGGACCTTATGATAGCAAAACTCCCCTGCACCATGTAGACAGGTAGGTAGTGGAAAAGGGAACCTAGGTGTAACCCATTTTGGCCACCTCATATTCCTCTTCTCCAGCCCCGTGGGTTTCCAGAGGAGATTAAAACTATTTGCAGGTCTTGCTGTAAATTCCTGACTCCCTAGAAATGATGATCATTGCTAGTAGAGCTGTGCTGCTCTGGAACAAAGACAACCTGAAATAAGTTGTCACTACTGTTCTGTTTCCAGCTTTTGCTGTTAAAGGGCATAGATATGACATATCTGATGATAGTATAGGAAAGATAGGTAATTACTTTCTTTCATGTAAGGAAATCCTTCCTCTGACATTTAATGGAACAAAAAATACAGTTCTGAATGCTTCCTCCCCCTGTATTGGCGTGGCATGTCATCTGGTCTGTATTTATTAATTCCTGCGGAAATCACAGCCCAGGGAAGAGTGGAACCTTCTAATTATTATTATTGTTGTTGTTGTTGTTAATAATAATTTGTTTTTATGCAAGTAGGGTGGAAATTAGTCCTTTGAACACTTAGAACTGGTTTTGGTGTAAAAAAGATGTGAGGGATCATAATCAGGCCTAGACCCTTCAGGAGATCAAGTCTATAGGCAGCTGACAAAAGGATCATTTCTCTTTGTACTTTATCTTATACGGCTTGGTGGGTCTGAGATTAATTAGAAGAACCAAAATTCAGATAACCAAGTTTTTGGAAAAATAACTCTGCTCCTAGATTTAAAACTTACTAATTCTACTAACTGGATAAGCATAAGAGAACCTCTTGGTATATCCATTTCATCTTAACATTGAAATTCAGGCAAATTGAACATAGTAAAGAGTCAACCTTTGTTGATGAAACTCTAATGAATCTCTTAAGGGCTGTTGATGTAATACTGATGTTAATGGGATAATGCACTATTTATTTTTGTTTTCTAGTTATAAAAGTGTTGATTGATAGAATAATTTTTTTTGAGATTCTTTGGGATCCTGAGGTTTTTCCTTCCTGAATTTGGATTTTTAAGTATATTTGTTCGTTCTGGTGATCAAAAATGTTTCCCAGTGACAGATGGGGAAGCAGGAAGGAGTTTGATGTGGAAAGTAAGATGAAGCAGCAAAAGTTTTGATAGAGGTAGACAGATTAAGCAAGCAAGAAAAAAATCACCATTGAATCACTCCCTCTCTGTCATAAAGGTGTCCCCCTATTTTGTGTAATGATGCGATATCTACCATAATTTTCCATTGAAAATTAATGAATTGACTGTTCTATTTCTTAAAATACTGATACCCTCTGTCCTGTTTTACTCTGGAGGGTCTTTCATGCTCTTTTGCTCAAAGGAGCGTGGTGGGATTTTTTGTTATTAAGAAATGTTCAACATAGAAACTGTTTATTTCATTTTTCTCAGTAGTAGACTGGATATATGAAGTTATTGTACTATTATGAATTCCTCCTTTTCTCCTTTATAGCACTTTCTTTATGGAAATCTTACTATGTCTTGCCTGGCCTGTTTATGAAAGAATTTTCAATTTTGTTATATTTTCTTTTAGGAGAGGATCAAAATATCTCCCCAGTTTGGAAAGATTAACATTCTGAAAGCAGATTTCATAAATTATTAGAAAGTAAAAGTGCACTAGTGAGTACATAGAACATACATGGAACATCTTCCATTTTCAGCACGCAGCTGCTGCTCTTAACATCCTCAAGAAAGCTCCCGTGTGATAATGGGGGCTATAGCAATGTACAAGGACAGATGCGTACATCTTCAAAAGTATTTAGGTAATTAACTCCCAGGGAGGGATTTTTCAATAGCAGTCAAGTATCTAACTTTGGACATGTGGAGGAATCAGAACTGTTTTCAAAAATCAGTACCTAAGCTGGTTCCAAAAATCCCTGGCTAGTCATGAAATAATATTTATGTAAAGCAAATATAAATTAAAACCAGCATATTTGTTCAACAAATACTTATCCAAACATACTTAAGAGTTTTTTTCAAAGTTTTTATGTGTGAAAGATCATGCAATTAAGAGTGATTTAAGTTTTTTAGACGAGAAAAGGGGAAGAGGAGATGAATTGCATATTAATTGCCACTCACATTTTCAAGATGATTAGAATCAAAATAAAGACAAGGTCGAATAGCTGGCCACACAACTGAAAGTCTTTTGTCGCTTGAAGAACTGCAACCCCTCTATCAGCTGAGAACTCACTTGGGAGGATACGCAACTGGACACCATAAAACAATACACTACATCCTTTCACGTTCATAAATCTATTCCTGTCTTCATCTTGCAAGCAGTCTGTTCTCATGTGTAATCATCTTTCCAAGTATTAGTCAGAAAATGTTTATCTTTTTTTAGAAGCAACATGTTTGCCTTTCCTTTGTTTTTCAGTTTCTATTATTCTGTCTTAACAAAAAAGAATCTTGAACGTTTTATTGGATTCAAAAGTCTGGATGCGTAGAATGATTTAATATGGTACACTTCACTGCATGGAAAATATGATTTCCAGGGAGAAAAGGTCTTCAACTTTTTTTTCTACTTAAATCAAAACAAGGCATTTTGAATTACAGATGAAATAAGGCAGCTCTGAAAATTACACGGAGTCTGCATTTAGGAGTCTGTGTTTAAAATTCAGTCTAAAGTGTGAGGCTGTAGGTTTTGCTGTCTTCTTTTTAACAAAGCTCATCAAAATGTTAAATGAAATCTAGTATTTTGGCTTCTTAGCCACATGTATGGTATATTACAATCAAAAGCTTTTAATGACCTACTCTGACAGCAGAGAAAAATATATGATTATTCTTTAAACTTTCATACAGGAAAAGAAATATTTCTGGCCCAGTGTAGAACCAGCTCAGAAAATGGTATTTTCTTACATCTGAGAAGTAAAGTTCTATCCAGCAACCATAATTTCAGAAAGAAATCTCCCTTCTTTAAAGATGGTGCTTAATAAATTTTTGGATAAGATTATAGGACTTGTATATACCCTCTACAGTAACAGAGCAGTACTTTTGTTAACGCTTGAGGCTCCAGCCACTCCTACATGCCTGTTTTCCTAATAAATCCAGTGGTATCTATTTTCAGATAATTGTCTCTCTTCTAGAATAGTATGATATAGTTTAAGTACAATTTATTTTATTTATGGTGTATCTCAGATTACATCATCCTAGAGCACTTATTTAAATATTGGATAATTTATATTGCAGTATACATCCACTGGGACATATTCTTCCCTAGTATATATACCAAGAGAAATCTTGTAAGAGGAAGTCTACATGGAAGTCAATTAAGTGGCAATCACTTACAGCACTTAATTTTGCCATTAAACTCTAGGCAGGGACCATAATTTTCCAAATATGTGTACACATGCTATCATCAGGAGGTCTCAGTTCATTAGGGATTCATTCTAGGGGTTATTGAAATACAAATATATGACTTTCATAGAAGGATTTTACTCAGTGAGTTTTATTTACCATCAAAAATAAAATTTATCACGGCAAGAAGCAAATTACAATACAGCAAAATGCAATCGAATTTCCTCCTCTCCCCCATATGAAACAGCGTTATATTTCTGTAACAGTAGGTGAACACTGATCTGCGTGGATAAGCTGCTTCATCCTTATGCTCAAATTAATCATCTTGTTAATGTTGCGTCTGACTCCCTCCCACATCTCATTAAAAAAAAAAAAAAAGAATGAAAAACTTAAAGCTTTCTGAATGTTCTAAGAAAAAAGGTGTCATATAGTTCCAGCAGCATGACCATGTTAGCTTAACACGATATAGTTAACTCTACCGACATCAACAGGAGAAGGGAAATGTGTGACAGTTGCTAAAGATTTACTTCCGAAATCATGCTTCTTATTTGCTTGCAGAAATGGTCACAGAGAGTGATGAGTGACCCCCTGCTCTGAGTTCAAACAAGTTACCAAAGGCAAAGAAAAATGGTGCCACTGGTCACTGACAGATGAACTCCACATTTGTCAATACAGCTTCACTGGAAAAGAAGGTAATAGCCCTGCTACCACCCCCACGTCAGCTTTGACCCACAGCACTTATGCCTTGTGTGTAACTACTCCAGAAATAAGTAATACTAACTTTGCACATACTCAAGAGCTAATTTCATTAACAGTCACTGGATTGTCATAAACTACTACCGAAATGTAGAAAGCTGTATTGACAAAGAAGGATGAAGTCTGCAGAAAGGAAAGAACAGTGACAGCTACAGTAGTGCGTCTACATTGAGTTATGTCTCAAATCTCTCTGAGATTCACAAAAGGGAAACTAAGACATAGAAATATGGCAGATTCAACCATCGTTTTCCTTAGGCTCAGTTTCTTTCTGCAATCTAAAATCCAAGATGTTTGATAAGTTTTAAAAGTCATGGCAAATAAATAGGTTCTGAGTTTATCCCAGCTGGCTGAGAAAGCCACTTGTAGCTCCAACTGATCGAAGCTGTCAAGAGATAGATGGGAAGAAAGAATTAGTTTGCTCCTATCATTTTGGTTAGAGCATGGTGCTGCTAATGCCAAGGCTGTGGGTTCAATCCCCGTATGGGGCTATGTTGAGAGTTGGACTAGATGATCTCCAGAGGTCCCTTCCAACCTTACCATTCTATGATTCTATGATTTGTTCCCACCACTCTTATTTCCAAAACCTTCTACTTCCTTCATCCATTCTTGATAAAGACAGAACATACCTCCACAGTCCTTAGCATTTTTATCAGTCCTAACTACTGTTAAACTAGAAGAGTTTCGAAGACCTAGTTCAAGAGGGGAACAACTGGTTCAACAGCAACTGCCTCTATCTGCCCACTGTCAAAGCCAGTTGTCCACCCAAAGCCACCAAAATTTTCATAATATTCTGAAAATCTCAAACCTGCTTCTCCATCCCATCCTACACCATATCTCAGCCACTTGTCACATCAGTCCTACAACGTTCATCTGCAACAGTTTATATTACAGCATGAAAACGTAGACAGAGAAATACCAAGAGCCAATATTGCATTTTTTTTTCAGATTATGACTTGAAATCCAGCCTAGAATGGCAACAGGTTATTTCCATTAGCATAATCTTTGCCGCTATGGAAACAATTGTGGTCTCTTTCCACTTTCTCGGGAAGCACTGTTCCAGATCAGTACCATAACCAGAAGGTTTATCACATCTTTTTACATGAGGCTTGTTCAGTTAACCTCTGTCTCACACTTCTCTGTGCACGTTATAATCTTTTAGTGCCACATGAAGCTGGCCAGATGTGCCTAGTCCCTAAGGCCACTTGAGGCAGCTGGGGATATGCCTACTTATTCCTCCTGGGTTATGTTATTCTTCCCCATACACACACTCCAACCTCTCTTCCATAGGTGGACCTGATGTTCAGCCCCATCTTTCATAATGCACCAGTATAGTCTGCCATGATCCAGCAAATGGAGCCTTATTCTTTGTATTATAAAAAGTGGTGCACCTGTGACTGGAACTATTTTGGCATTACCTTTTTGCGGGTCTTTTTCACTGAATACACATATAGACCACAGTTTAGAACAACACACTTGGGACAGTGACAGCAGTCTTGTCTGCTGCATTGCTACCTGGTTCTCCATTCATAAATCTGTTTCAGGATCACCTTTACCTTCCATGCTCTTCAAAAGCTTTAGAAATTCCCACAGTAGGTAAAGTAAAGAAACACAAACAATCTGTTACTAGAAATGGCCTAGGCAAAACAAGTTGTTACTTTATAAAGAGTTCTGCAATCTTTTACCGTGGCTTCAGGACTTGGCGCTTGTAAGAAGAGTTTTGTTCTGTATCTTGTGGTTTGACAGAAGCATTACAGGATTGAGCCAGGAAGGAAGGTGGGGTTACAATGTAATAGGAAAATAAGGGCTGTGAAAAGTATGGATGTAAGGAGTCCTGGAAAGGTCTAAACTGTCTGAGGTCCCAAGTGGAAAATAAGGGAGAAAGACTAAAAAATCTCAGGACAGTGAGAGTTGAATGCATTAACTTGATATTCTAATAATGTTAAGATAGGAGAATTTAATGTCTGACTGGTGGAGCTGGATTCAGTAGCCCTCATGTACACACCTGCTGCTATACAGGAGCTCTAGAATATTTTTCCTTGCTGCTTCATTGGGAGATAAGAAACTGTTCCTTCACTGTGGACATCTCCAATACCCCAGGACGCTAAAATGGCACTGAACACCTATGTTAAAGCAACTAAACACCCTGCAGGGATTGCAATACTCACAAGGAAGGGGTAGGTATCCAAACAAAACTTGCCATTTGGCTCTCCCATTAATCCCCAGCTCCTCTTCCCTTTCTGCAGTACTAAGGACTTACAGCTCCACAGAGTTTTGAGTCTCTTCAGCCCCCTGACCTCATGCACTGCACATGCAAAGGTGAAGAGAAGTTGTGGTGCTAAGCAAAGCCTAAGCGTCTGTGCTTATCTTATCTTTAGATAGTCCCACGTTATGGGGCATGCTCCTGTCACTTGAGGCAGCAGGCAGCGGAGAAAGGTCGTCAGGCAGCACTGGGTTGTGGCATTACCCTTGCAGTTACAAAGCTGCATTTTGTGACCCAGAAAAGTATATATTTACCTCAGAGAGTAATTGGAAAAAGCAGGGCAACAGAAGGTACAACACTAAACAGTTTTATCACAAAAAAACTCATAGATTCCTGTAACTTAATTCTGCCTCAAAACAGGTATTTTTGTCTAACCCTCAAATACATTTACTTTTGTGTTCAAATAGTAAGAAATAATATACTAGTAGTATTATTATGTGTGATTTTACTTTTACTGTGTTATTGCAGAAATTTGAAAGCCTATCCTTTTTTTCAGAACATATATATGTACAAATATAGTTCATTATTTTGTTGGTGATTGGACAGTAGGTTCCCTTTTAAGTTCTTTTTGTTTATGCCATTCTGATTTTAAAAAATATGTTTTTAAAAGGGCAAGGAAAAAGCTAACAGTCTGTAAAGCAACTAGGTTTTGATACATGGTAAACTTCAAGGAAGTGTTAAAATTATCAGGTTCTATTGCAAATATCTCTTTTTTTAATTCTACTTATTTTATATATATATATTTCTAGGGATCAACATAGGCAGAATTTTCCTTCACTGAATAGTCTTAATCTAAATCTTCTTTGTGGGTGGTTAGCCTCTGATAGCCTGCTTGGCCTCTTGCTTCGAACCTCCTATCAGGCCTGTTCACTCTTGTAAACATACTGTGATCCATGGCTCTATTTTAGTATACCAAGCAGCCTAGAAATTAACTTTCAGGTTCTGTACATTCAGTTCGGAGATCTATAACTGGCAGTACTGTGACCATGCTGAGGCTATACATAGATAGAATAGAAGCTCCAGAAAAGTTAAGGAGAGAAGAGCATAGGTAATAGGCAAAGAAGAGAAATCAGCTTTGATTTTTTTTTTTAATAATTTCAAACTCCTTTACTGTAAAGAACAGGGAAAAAAATAAAATACATTAATCTAAATAATTTCCAGAAATGTCCCTAATTTTTTACTTTTTCCAAGTTCTGTATAGAAATTTTCCATTTCTCCTCTGAGTCTGATAGTGACATCTGATAAGAAGGGAACTGAACCCCGCTTTGAACCCAGTTGGGTTTTTACCCAATAATACCTGACAGAGGTCTGGTATAACGTCAGCAAATTCAGCTGTAGACTTGCCCTCCCCATAGTTTTGGGAGCCCGTTTATCCTTTCTCCTTGACTGGAAGATATATGCAGGGTTTTTCCACGGTACATCTTTTCAGATGGTCTCCGTGATCTTGTCCCTGGATTCCGTAACTCGTTCACCCTCACCACAGCCCTGTCTGGTGCTTTGTAGAGCGATACGATGGGCATGCTCACGCTGCACAGTAAAGCCTGATCCGGGGGTATCTGAGGCCACCAGGTGAGACGACACGTCCATGTGAAGCACCACAGTCTTACGTGGAGAGAATATCTCAATCCTGACGAGCACAATTGTGTCAGCCCCATGTCAGCCTCCGTCAAGTGCTGCCCTGATGTTTCTACTGGGTTTCACGGATACCACAAACTCAAGTAACTCAAGTAATTTCTACACTGTATAGGTGTAGATGTACCTATCCTAGTCTTTGAGATAACACTGGCAGGTCTCTGACCCTGGTCACATACAGCAAGAAAGAACAGTATCTGCTTCCCCAAAATGTTGTTTGTATCAAGCAGCGCAAGGAGAAAGCAGTCAATGGTCCACCTCATACACTGAGTTTTAAGAAGGGTGATGTACTTTGTGGGTGATATATTAATGTTGTACTTTGTCAGTCCAAAAACGTGAGTTGCAATGTGGCCCTAAGTTTAAGAACTCTCATATTTACCAAGAGCCCATTTCCAGTCATATGTAAGATTCATAGTGTTCATATTACACACTGCATTTGTTAAGTATGTACCATATCATAAATCACCTGGAATAGAAACAGCACCACGTGGTGGACTGAAGATATCCAAAATGAACTGTTCATAAATGAACTACAGACCTTGGCTTATTTCCTGAAAAAACATGTGAACATTTTTGAATTAGATCATGAGAATTTCATGATCTCTCCATCAATAGAGAGAAAGGGAAAGATGTACAAAGAAACAAGCTTTTGCAAATTATTTACCAGACTCAGGTTCTCAAAACTGTGAATCTCTCTTAAGTTTTCCAAGTGAATAATGTAGAAAAAATATTGTGTACTAATCAAAAATAAGTTTGCTTCACTCTATTTTTGTAAGAGTTTGATCACCCATCCTGTTTACAAATAACTGTGTTGTTAATCATTGCAATCTGAGAATTCAGTGACATTGTATTATAAATAGTTTATGAAACTAAGCTTTCCTTTAGAGATGGTTGTTATAAACAGTTTGCCTATGTTCCTGTACCTTCTGATTAGAAGGATCTGCCTGGTGGTTTACATACTAGTTTTTTAAAACGTAATGATAAAAAGGGACAACAAAATGCTAATATATATCCCAACATCACAGAAATTCACATGTTCTGTTCCAGAAAACACTTAAGCATATGCTCAGTTTACAGATGTACTTAGTTATTCAATTTCTGTTAAGTTAAGCAGATAATTAAGTGAGTAAGCAAATGTTTTTTTTCTGAATAAGATTTTTTTTTTTCTGAATCACAGTGCAACTAGTTGACCAGAACAGGAGTATTTCCATTGCTACACAGTCCAAATATAGATTAGCTCTATTACTGTGCCCCAGAGAGTGGATAAGTGGATTGGACATACTGCAAATGGTCATCATATAAGCAGGAAGAACACTCTAGCAGTGAATACCTGTTATTAAGGCATTATATTCAGGTAGGAAAGAAAATAGAAGGAAAATGAAATGAATGGATGTATGAATGAAGTTCTGGGGGTGAAAAAGAGAAAGAGGACTGGAAGTATAGGATGAATCTGGAAGGGGAGGGAGATAGAGCAAATAGCTAGTCAAAACCATAAATGCATGCGCGCTCCATACAGCAGATCTGGTCAGAGGGGTGAAGTTCCATGCAGATTCCCACAAAAAAAATTCTGAAGTTCTTCAAAGTATGATATTTATGTCTTCACTGAATGCAGAGAATATGTCTTCCCAATAACAAATAACATTTCTCCCTAAGCACAGCTATATCGCCACTGGAAAGATAAAAATATAGCCTTATCTTGATTTTCTGTGAGTTTTCAGAGGTTACTTTTAACAAAAGACAAGTTACTCTTTTCAGTGTTGGATACCTACCTAGAATTGAAAAGCCTGGGATTTCCAGGAAGCTCGCATATGAGAGCTGTTGTCTCTCCTGATATAAAGCCCTGCAAATCTGTGCATCTAAAGGAGTTTTTTCATGCTGAAATGTGAGAGAGACTTTGATTCTGTGTTATTTAGTTTTATTCTACTGGGACAGGTCCTTTTTACAAACTGTATTTTCCTGAGAACTGCTGTGATTTTAACTCAGAAGGATCTGTATTGGCTCAAGTGAAATTGTGCCAATATCTGTGTTGCCCAATCTGACCCCGATTCGGAAGTCTAATCTACATTCTCCCTTGCATGTTTGGTTTTTTCCCCACTCTTTGAAGCTGCAAATAAGCAAAGTTTCATGGAAAGTATCAAGCTCCATATTAACAGCTTTATCTCTCAGGATGAGGGAATGCTTCCAGTTACTTTTCTTTGAGCTCATCAGAAGTGTTTGTCAGTAGAGGAAACGGTCTCCGAGACATTAGAGACAATGTGGCTTCAATTAAAAAGCGGGTCAGCTCCATAGTTTCTTCTGCTGTGGTGACAGTTGGTCTTGAAGCTCTTCTGCCTCAAAGGTCTTTTTCCCTACCAGCAGAAAGTATTAGATAAAAGTTTAATATTTCTCTTTATTGTAAACATACGTGGCATTAGCATACTGCATGGTAGCTCCCTCCTTATAATTGAAAATTGTTTAAAGTGCCCTGTGAAAAGAGCTGTTTCTTCATGTTAATCCATTCGCCTCACACAGCCCTTCCTTTGCTGGAAAGTGGAAAAAAAAAAAAGAAAAATGAAGGGATAAATGAGGGGAAGGATACATGGTGGTGACAGAATCAAGCCATTTATCAAACAGTGTCCCCCGAATTTTTTTTTTCTAGGTGCGTGGAATGTTACATCACTATTTTCATTAACACTTAGGAGTTTGTTCGTAGTTGTAAACAGTTTGTCTGTAGATGTAAAAAATACTGGTGTGCTTGGATGTGAATGAGCACAAGCATTCATACCATTGCTCAGAACATACCCTTTACTGAAGGACACAGAATTTACTCTTGCTCAGATAATAGTGTTGAAAATCCAGAGTAACTCATCACATACCGAAAGAGTTATTCTAGGTGTACTCAGTTAGAACAGAATAGAATTTCAACCTAGTATTGAAAAAAAAAGAAAAAAAAAAACTATACTGAAATCGCATATACTCTTAAAGCATAATATAGACAATTTACTTTATATACCAGACAGTTGCCAGATACATGGGAAAGGAGCACAGATTGCTGTCACGGCCATAAATAAGACACAAAGCAAATGAAATATGATAAAAATGGTAGCAACATCCAGAGTTCAACAGAAATGCTTTTTACTTACTGTGCTGTGATACGGGAAATTTGCTTATAAATCATTCTAGTATCTATTGCTACATTTACTCTAGTCACTCTTCTAAAAAAAGTATCAGCAACTATCAAGGCCAAAGTTTTAATATAACACATTCGGCAGACTTTATTTTTTAAACGAATATGCAAAAAAGAAATCTTAAAAATAAGTTGGAACTATTTATGATGTAATTGAAAACACATGCAAAAAAATAAAAAAAGACTAGCTTGCTATGACATGGAAATAAGTTTGGTTGTTTGTGGCTGAACCCACTTGGAGAAGCAAAAGTCATATCTATTTAAGGCTAGATACCACTTTAGCAGGAAATAGTGGAAATGAAAGTCCCATATGTGCTTAGATTAATAAACAGTTTCCAAATACTTTCATGTCTGGCATATTCAAGATATACTGGCAATGTACTTGCAGCATGTGAGATGTCCTAAGTGATGTCTTAGTACAACAAACAGAAAATAAAATGTCAAATAATGCATTTTCCATTTAAAGCACTGGAGGCAAAATATTGCCAGCTTGCCGGAGTTTACGTCAGATGTAATTAAATAGAGAAATTACATATTGCAGATTAATCACCAACTCTGTTGGTACCACAGAATTTTATTTACCTCAGTAAAACCAATTCAAGTTTAAGTTATACTCTATATTAAAGATAACTAATTGTGTGTTTCATGTATTGACTGCATTCGTTTGTAGATAGTAATATTCAATAATGTCTTATTTATATCAGATTGTTTTTTTGTTTCTCTGATAGATGGTCTCATACTAACCACGGAACTTCTTAGACACAAAAAAGTACAAACTGATAAAAGCGTTTGAGGCAATGACCATCTGACATAACTGTGACCAAAAAATTAAAAGACAGTATCTCACTAAGATCCCGTTTCAATTAGAAGTATGACAGCTTTAGTTAAAAGTCTGGCTATGAATAGTAAAATATTTGGATAGTGGTTTCCTCTTATCTGTTTTTCTTTGGTAATTTTCTATGTAGACAGATAGATTTTTTGTACCAAATAAGAAGAATTCATCCATATCTTGTGTAACAGTTCTGCTACTACCTTACTGAAAATTTGTCGCCATTTGAGCTACTATAATATGAACTAAAAAGAAAAAAAAAACTTTGAAATTCAAATTCCAGGCAAAGATTTCTGTACTTGAAATATATAAATATAAATAAATAAATATCCCCCCCCCACACACATATGTATGTAGTATGTATGTATGAATGTGTGTGTGTGTGTGTGTGTGTGTATATGTATATGTACATGTATATATATGTGTATATATATATGAAAACCTTAATAACTGTATCTGGAAGTAACTAAGAGATAATAAATAGGAACAAGTCAAATCATTTTCATGATTATTTTGATAACTATGAATCTGTTATTACTCTACAAATAAAATTATCCTTTTGGTATGTGAATACAGACTAGGGACTGTTTACTTCAAATTTTCTGTATAACTGAATACATTTGGATATGTAGGCAATTATGTAACACTAAAGGCATTGGATATGGCTTATATCTGAAAGATGTAAGAGAGCTTCTGTAGGATTATTTGTACAAATAAGTTGTTTGGGGAGTATAAATTAACTCCTTACGTTCTTCATCAAAGTAGATATAATCTTATATTTCTACCCATATAGAATCAGAGTTTGTTTTCTCATCATCATTGTAATATGCTGCATGCATAATATTCCAGCTACCATGAATCTGTGATTTCCTGGACCTTATCTGATTGCTCTCTTGAATCAAGCAGATTTTCTTGTGCAGTAATGTTTGGAGCTGGATTATATAACTGTTCATAGCTGAAACCAAATAGCTACTACTTATTGCAAGTGCTCTCTTTTTCCATAGTAACCTGAAAACCAGTTCAAGCCAACGGCAAAACTCCCACTGACTTTCACAGAAAAAGGATTAAATTTGATAATGTGTTTTAAATAGTGTTTCATTCTTGCAGTCAGCTCAAAAATACAGGGTGGGCTGAGGACTGTGTCAGGCTGAAAACTCATCCATTTGGACAGAGATAAAAAAAAAAGAAGAAGAAGAGGAAGAAGAAAATATTATACAAAAGTCATTGTGGAATCCTTCCCTTAGTTAAAGATATCTCTGTAACCAAATAGGGTTAACAGGGGAGGTTAACTTTGCTGCTTATGAGCAAAGAGGAAGCTCAGTACAGCACATGAACGTCCTCCCTTCCTCCCACACCCCTGTCTTTCACGTATTTTCTGATCTCACAGGAAGCATCGTCCTAAGAGAAAGCAGAATGAAATGTTTAACCTAGATATTGGACTTTAGTAGATTGGTAAGATAAAAAAAGAATATTTTCAAAACTCTATATATGACCTATTTTTAAAGTTTTTTTTTTTTTTTTTTTTTTTTTTTTTCCTTAAGACATGAAAGGGAGCTCTAGGGTATTGATCTTGATTACATAACCCTATACACATCCATGCAGGAAAAAATCCCCAAAATGTAGGCTTGGATAGCAAGTATGACTGTGTATATCATCAGAGCAATTCGACTGAGTATCGCAGGGCTGAAGTCACTTGGCATCATTATTTCAGTAGCGTTACAAGTGTACTTCCTGTACGAGGCAGTGATTTAGTCCTCCAGTAACAGTCACCATGGCTTGCTTCTATCGTTCATTCAAACAGTATAAGATAGGCATGAATAAATGAACTATGTCTGGAGAAGACAGAAAAAAAGGCAAACCCACCTGAGGAATAACTTGAACCTCAGGAATGGATTTTATTTATTTTTAAACTTTTTATGTTGTTTCTATATGAGAAACTTGCCTGATGCAAACTGCCCACTCCCTTGTCTGCAATTAAAATCCATACTGGATATATACTAGATGAAGATCTAATTCTTTTAAAAAGTTTCTTCTGTCACATTTTGTAAAAAGATACATTTATAAACGTGGAAAATTCTGCTGTAAAATTGACTGGATATAAATGTAAAGAGAGAAAGCATTGGAGAAAAGGAGTGTTATATTTGTTGTTTGCTCTCCTCTCCTTCCTTTCCCTTTAAGAGTTGATTTTTTTTTGTCCTTCTGTGAAATTTAATACAGAGCCCAGATTGCTGATAATATTTTCTTTCAAAATGTACTTTGAAATTCTATCTTCTTCTTCTTAGAAGTTGTGTTTCTCTTTTGTTGAATTTGTTTGTTCCAGCCCTTACCTTAAGTTCCCCTGTTCACAGTTTTTAAATTACCCACATGATCATCAGTGAATGTGACAAGCTTAGAAAGCTGTGTTAAATAGCCTGGTTATGAGCAGGCCCTATGTAATGTTGCCTAGATGGTAATACCTTGTGTCTTGTCGTAAAAGTAGAAGCTATAAAATGATAAATTCCTGAATGTAAGCCAAAAGAACATGAAAAGAAAAATATGCCTGATTTTATAAACAGAAAAATGGCTGTAGAGAAAATATTTTTAAGAAAGAGCTCGGCCAAAATCGTATCAGGCAAATGTCTTCTGTCTCATTTCCAGTGTGCTCTTTAAAAAGGGGGAAAAATATTTTCTTAAATTTTTTGTAGCAGTTTGGAAAATGAGTTAGCCTTTGAAATATTTCTAGTACATAAAGTAAATTTTGATACATTTTGTAGAAATGGAAAGCCCATCTGGGAAATACTTACATGAACAGAGTAACCTTTAGCTGGGCAAATTCTTGCCTGACTTCAGAGGACTCGAATAGATCAGGCATCGCAGGCTCAGAATATTAGTTTCAGCACACTTGCTCATCTTAATAAGGCTACTTTAATTGAGTAAAGGTTGCAGAATCAGAGGGAACATCTTAGCACACACTTAAGAATGGTTTGCACACACACAAGTGGATCTTAAACTTCTTTTAAAACCCCAGGAGTACTCCTATTAACTTCAGAGTTTTTTTTTTTCTTCTTCTTCTTCTTCTTCCTTCTGAGCTTACTTTGATGTACCCAGAAGTTCCAGAAGCATTGATAATTTAAGTTTCTGTGACATTTTTGAAGAGATAATATCGAGAACCAAGCTACATTTTATCAAAGTGTCTTTGTGTGGTGTACCATGTACATTTTTTGCCTTGTTTAATTGAAACAACAAGAAAACTTGAGTAAATTGCTCCAAATGACCACCGCTGGAAGGTCCCTGATGCAGGACTTGCATTTTTTCTTTGGCTCGTACAGTCTGTTCCATATAGGTAGTGTTTAGCACATAAATGATATATGAAAAAAACATGTATGACTTTGTCTTTTGTCCTTTTAAGTTTATGGGAGATTTTCTTATATGTATAAGCATGTTCTGTATAAAAATCAAATTTGCATCAGACCCATCTGGCTGATGGGGATAAAAGAATCTCTCAGCTAAGATTTGCCCTCCTTCTCCTCCGATTTGAGGGCTGTCACTAGGTTTCGAAGCTCTTACCGGACAACCACTAAGGAAAGGATAAGGATTCTCTGGTGTGTTGTAAATTTACTTAAGAGTGGGCGGAGAGCGCATTTCATTTGCCTCTTGCATAAACCACAGCTGAGCAAAAGCCTTCTTCAAATAGCCTACGCAAAATAAGGAGCTCGGGGGGATTTCCAAGTGAAAAGCACCCTCACTAATAAATTGTCTCAGAATGTGAAAATGTGACCCTCTCAGGTGGTTCAGCCGCACCGTTTGCCGACGGTGATGAAGTCTCCGATTCCTGCGGCTCCTCGCTCCGGCCCCGGTGGGTGGTGCAGCCTGTAACTACGGACGCGGGCGAGCGCGAATGGCCACGAAGGTGCGATTGGCTGCACCCAGTGCGACCTGAACTGATCCTGCACCTAAAAAGAAACATATAAAAAAGGAAAAGAAAAAGAAAAAAATGACCTCTTGCGCCTCTTCCGTGATCCGTGTATGTAGTTAGCACGGGCTCCCCTGCCAGGCTTTTCATCGCTGCGCTTTTAAGCCCATTAGCTTGCTTTGTAGTCTTAGCGAGACATACATTTTTGAGCTATCATAAATGAAATCTTAGAAGATACCTTTCAACATACGCCAGGCACAGTTAAAAAAGAAAAAGGCCATTATGGTTCTTTAAAGCCGGGGGGGAACTCAGGGTGAATTGGTGTAGGCATTTTGTAAAATAGGGAAAGTTAGAAAGAAACTAACACAGAAGAAAGGGACACAGGAAAACATGGCTGCGTAAATACAGAGAGCACAACGTGGGCAGGATGTTGATTTTACAGGATTCTTCCTCTCCTTATTAATTAGTGGATTATTTTTTCTTCCTTTGTAGATTCTAGATCTCTTGATTTCCACTTTGTCTCCCAAAAAACTTACTCCTGATATTTCTTTCTTTAATAAAAAACATGAACATATTGCGAAGGGGTTGTCTGGAACAATCTAGCTGTTGCATGCTGTCATAGGAGAAAACATATGACTGAGAAGAGTGCATACCTCAATTTATTTAGGGAAAAAAGAAAGGAAGGGTTTACGATTTTTTCCAGTGTAACTTTTACATGGCATTTGGATTGCACTATGTGGAGCAGATTCAGCCATGCCTTCCATCCAGATTTCCTCATTACAAAGAGATATGTGCCAAGACTCTTTACCTGAATCTGGATTCTGCTCTGAGTTTAAACTTACCCTAGGCTTAGGGATTTTTTTTTATGATTCACATTGATTATGGAAGGGTATTTTTACTGCAGACTCAGACATGAATTGTTCTAGACATCTGTTTTGCAAGGACCAAAGCTGGTGCTATGTGAACTGGGTGGGTCAGAGCTCTTCTACTCTCCGAGCGCCAGATACCAGGGCTTACTGATTTCAGTGAAAAAACCGCAGGCAGATTTTAATGTTTAAGATCTTGCTTAAACTCAGGAGTGGTAGAGATCAAGTTCATTTTGCAACAGAAGGCAACCACTTGTGGATGTTTGGGACATGCTGAATCAGAGTGACGAGAACACGAACCATTCTTTTTCTCTTTTTTACAGTAAACAGTTAGGAAACGTGGAGGAGGAAAGTCTGCTCATGATACAGATGCATCCCTCAGAGTAATAAACAGTAAAAATCCTGTAAGAAAGCAAGTAGCTGTTTTAGCTGAAAGAAGCACAAACACTGAATACATCTGGATGCACAAGCAAAGCCGTGGTCATGTTCATCCTACCTTACAGAGTGAATGTAGGCTAGATCTCATAAATACTCTAATTTCACTTTTTTGACTTTATTTCCCCTGTATTTTTTCCCCTTTCTTTCCTTTTTCTAGTCATACATTTTTACTGGAAAATACAATAAAACAACTGTTCTTTCTCTTCTGCATGTTTTAGACAGAGACCTCCTTACATTTTTACACTCCTTACACTGTGGTGGTATTTAGTTTACTTCTGTACATTGCCTGGACTTAAAAGGTCTCTACAGAAAGAATCCTTGGGGTTTAGGGATTCTGACCCCTGATCTCTTTTGGACTGTCCTCCCTGCAGGAGATGTCCATGAAAGGAAAGGCATTCCCAAGGGCAAGTGGTGATGATTTCCACTCCATCTTCACAACTTTGTTCAGGAATGAGCTCTTGGCCATTCTGTGTTGGCTACTTGGCATTACATTAAAACTCAGATCCATCACTGTATGCATGGACTGTGGCCCCACCCCTGTCTTCACCACGAGGTTCCTGTGAACACATTTTCACTGACCTTCCTATTCAGTACTATATATTGAGCCAAGAATGGGTTCAGCATTGCACAGGCTGTACATATAGATGGCATCTGTACAAGTTAAATTACCAATCTACTGTAAAACCGCTGTATTCCTTATGATTTACATGTATCTAGTCCACATTCAAAAGAATTGCAAAACTTCCAAAATGTCTAAGGTATAGGGCTGTATCTTCTAATTGAGGAAATGCAGGCTTTTTGCTCCAAGAGACAAAGTGGATGATTAGAGCTTGTATTTTTACAAGGTAGGTGGACAGCAATCAGTCTGAAGGACCTTTGTCCACTTTGAATTGTAGGGTCTTAGGCATGAGTTTTGTTTCCTTTGACATTTTTGTAAAGTACACAGCATACTGGCTCAGTGATCTTTGGTTGATAGTTGCATAGTACAAAGTATGAAAAAGAATAATGACTTATTCTGGAGGAAAAAAAAAGTGTGTTTTGGCAAAGAGAGAAAGAAAGAACAAGAAAGAGGCAAAGGCAAAGGCAAAGAGAGCATGTAATCAAAGGTCGTGTAGCTGCAGAGGAGAGTAGAAATGTTGTTCCTTATCACTTTACAGTATGGAGTGTCTTTCATTTTGGGGTGTTTCACATTCTAGTTTTTGAAATTCTCTAAATGTGGGCACAAACTTTAAGCTGGTGCAAGTTCATCTAATGAATGGGTCTGCAGACATGAGGACATCCTGGGTCCTTATCCCAAACTTAGGTATTTTAGTTCAGTTCCCTTCGCATTTATTTCTCTTCTCTTTCTATCTTTCATCTAGTTCTCTTTTTCTTATTTATGTAGTTACTAAGGAAACAGGACCCAGTAGTGTCTATTATGTTATTATGAACTCTCTTATTGAGAAATCTCAATAGATTCCTTCAAAGTGTTATTAGAAACATTCCTTTCCATAACAATCAAATTTCTCTTTATATAAGATAAAACTAGCTAAGTTAGAAGTCCAGAGTCATATCTCTATAAATCAAAATTTTTTATGTTCCTTGGAAAGAGAAAGGAACATGAGAAAGACACTGTCCATCAAGCAAATCACATCTTCCAAGTGCAGAAATTATATTCCCTGTTTTAAAATGTTCATTACCTTAAAAACATACAAAGCATGACGTTACACTGGATACACGTATTCATTTCAGATTCTACACAACAGTGGAAAGCTGGAAGACGTTCATTCTTTGAAGTAAGAGTTGCTTTAGCAGTCATCAGTTCTACTTAGCATGGTTGAGGGCTCAATACTGTGAGAATGCTGTTATATAGCCAAAATGTCAGAGGACTGATGAGCATGGCCATGATGTTAGTTATCCTCCCAGTTAAAATGGTCTATGGTGAGATTAACTACAAAATTGCAAATTGCTTGCACTGTAATACTTCCTGCATGGGAGGTGGCGATGGGCAATCCAGCTTCCTAGTGAATTCTGCTTTCACAGAAAGCAGGCAAATAAGAGCACCTGGTTTCACGCTCCACACTCCAGAGCCCAGCTAGCTGAACTTGCTCAGTGAAATGCATATAAAATTCTCCTTATAAAAAACAACTTAAAATACCCTGAAGGGGAAAAAAAACAAAAAACAAAAAACAAACAAAAAAACCAAACACTTCCCACCTGTGCAAAATCAAAGATGCTTAAATACGCAATGGCTTACTGATTGTTTAGAAAATGGAAATGCTCCAGACCCCAGTTCAACTTTGTGTGTAACACTATGCTTAAATACAAGTACATGCTCAAACCCCATTTTAGTTTGTTTTCACATAGCTCAGAGGTACTTAGATATATGCCTAACTGTGCGCTTAAATGCTTCGTTGAATGAGTGCCTCTGACACTTCTTGGAGACTGTGCAGCTGAAGATGCTGAATAATGCTATGATTTGCTGTTCTGTTTCCAAATGTAACCTCCAGCAGTTCTCTGTTATGCTCAATACTGGTAATAGAAAGCACTTATTGCAAGCAAGGTGTATGATTTATTTGCAGGGAGCATTTTAAAATTTTTTACTACTTTTAAGATTCACACCTCTAATTAAGACTCTTAACAAAGCTCTACAATTCCATTTTGTAATTTGTAGGGGCATTATTGCAGGAGGAAAAAAAAGGATAGTAACATATCTTATTTTCCAGGATGCAGAGGAGGTGTTATCTGCTAAGAATGTGAGATAAAATGAGGCAGTAAGAAACAACATTAAAAGTACCATGCAAAGAAAGCCCTATAATTTTCAGCCTAGCTGCAAAGTGTATGCAAGTAAAAAGATTTTTTTGTTGTTTTTCTCATAGAATGCTTCAATGGAAACCAAAAGTTAATTGAGTTTTTCAGGGAATTAAAAAAAAATCTAAACTCAGAATTGCTTATACTGGAACTTCAGCTATTAAAATTGAAAAATCCCCAAAGCTGATTTTTAGCTGAAGGGTTTTCTTTGTTTTGTTTTGTTCTTTCCTGTTCTGTTTTTTTTGTTAACTCTCTCAGTTCTGTGAAAGTCCCGATCAGTACTTTATGTGCATTCTGAACACCAGCTTTGTAGCTAATGAAGTTCCTGTGGAAAATTGGTGCTAAAGCCATGTAGCGTTTCACAGCCAACAGGTGTTTTTCTTCAGCAGCTGCACGCTGACGCGAGCAGGTGCCCCGTATGCAGTGTGCACCGTAGCTAGAGCAGCCCTTGCACCGAGCAGCAGCCCTGGTAATCCCGAAAATGAATTTCAATTTCATAACAAGCTTGGATTTTGCAGGAGACAACATCTAGCAACATCTAAGCAGCATCACACGTAATCCTCTGTTCTGTTCTCTTTCCTGAGAGTGTGCTCATTACATGTTAGGTAATTAGACTATAAATATCAAATCAATGAGAATTAAACACGCTTGGGGATTTGAAGCTAAGCTCCTTGTGTCTGAGTAACTTTTTTTTTTTTTTTCAGTCTTCGGCTGCCCAGGAGGGTGCAGTTGATGCCTGAGATTCTAGGAGATTTAGTATTAGTGTAGTGAGGACCTGAGTGAGGAAACACAGTATAAACACATGTTTATACTAACAAATCCAGAACTGGGGATTTTATGTTGCAACCGGAATGATAGGCTGTCATCATATCCTCAGTCTCTCTTACTTTTTGTGTGACAGCAACTACATCCTGTCTTAATTTAAAACATACTTTCTACATACAACTTTGAATATTCATGGTGACATCAATGGGGAAAATATCAAGGTTGGCTCAAAGACAATCCCTTTAGATTTCTTAAAACATCTAAATCCAGAGGAGTTTAACAAGGTGGGTAGATGTTTGCTGAGGACTTCTAAAACTAGATTTCTCATTTAAGACTAATCCCACCTGCCACCTGAAAAACTTTTGAAAGTGGCAATGTTCTGTTTTACATATTTCTTAGTCTATTCTCAAATGAAAAGAAACCTTATGAAGGAATACAAAACCCCTGTGTACTCAGGGTAAACATAATCATACTCCCACAATTATCTCAGTGAACATAGGAAAACTATTGAGCTATGCAAGTATTGCCATTAAAATTGTTCATTTCAGCGTGTTGTTTCCATTGTGCACAGGTGGTAAACTTATCTCACATGTTTTTTTTGTATAAAAAGCCTGAAATAAGTGAACACTGGCAAACAGAATCTAATGGTGTCATTAAAATGATTGTAAACATGCCTGTTGTGGCAGATGTGTGCTTTCCTTCTGTTGATACACATTTGGGTTGTTGGGTAAGATCAAACAAACGCAGACTTTTAGTATGTTGAAAAACGTCTGCATTCTAACAGGTTCTGTTTGTAAAGAGATCTGTTTCCTTAGGAGCCGGGGTAGCTATAAAATAGCCAGACTGCCTGATCAGATCTGATGTCGACTCTAGTTTGCTTTGATTAGAGCTGTCTCCCCTATATTCTCTGCTCTCTACAGTCTCAGCTGTAGAGGTTGTGTGGTGCATCACTCTGGTTCTCAGAAACAGTTCGACAGCGGAATAAATGCAGAGAAATACAAAAAAAAAAAAAAAAAAAAACTCTGAGCCAGGAAGCTGTAAGCTTTTTCTTCTTTCTGAAAACATTGCCCTCCATTTAACTGTAATTGCTGACCTTCCACTGCTTATTTACTCTGCTGCGCAAAGCAACACAAGCAGGGCTGTTATCCACTAGAGGATAGGATGAATTTAAACATGTTTCCTCAGAGCCAGATTCTCCATGCTAAAAGCAAAGTTGATGGACAGCTAGGAAAGGAGCAGAGGCATGTGCTTCCCTTCTGCTCGGGACAGGACGGAGGCGGCGGGTGCCGGGCTCCACCGCTACTTGTAGAGCAGCTCTGCTCAACCTGCCACCAAGCAGAGAGTCCTCTGGAGTCTGCAGTAAGGCTCCTGGAGAAAGAAGCCAGAGGATTTGCAACCATCTGTCTATTCCTTCCCCCTGGGTAAAAGTCTGTGTAGAAGTTATATCTCCCAGAGGAGGGATCCCTGCCCAGTATTTTTTCAGGCAACGCCCTGTGAGAAAGAGGCTTGGCTTCGCCATCCAGAATTTAAGCTCCTGTTTATTCAGGATAATGCGCAGAATCCTTAAATGCTAGCAATTTCAAAAGTACAAAATCCTAGTATTTATACTTTATAATTGCAAAATTAATTTAGCCCAATTTAGTAAGTCAAGAAACATTACCGTAGCCAAATCTCTCTCTTACGCGCTGGCTAACTGCTTTCGTCTTTGCTCATGTGCAGACGACAGTCAGATCCTCACTTTGTATACATGTGTGTAGCTCTACAGGCAAGCGTGGTGTTATGCCAATACATCTGCGGAGACAGCCAATTTACAACGCGCTGTGGCCATATACCTTGTAAATTATGCTCTTCTGAGTAGGGAATGTACTGAATCTTAGATTTGGGACCTGAATCTCTTGTCATCAACATCAGCGGAAGTTAAGCGCAGCTTCTTTAAAGTTAGTGGAATTACATAGGCGTAATGCTGATGCAAAGGACAGCAAACTCCATTCCATACAGTACAATACCTCTTTAGAAATGCTGAAAGACATACAATGTCCCTTTCTTTATAAAACACACAAAGCTCTTTACCTAAAAGTACATCAAAGTCTTGGACTTCCTGATTTCTTTCTGTGCTGTCAAACTGCCTGAATATAAGTTGCCTGTGGTGTTATTAGATTACTGTATTTGGACTTGAGACTTGATACGTAAGCAACTAGTATCAGCACAATATCTCTACCCAACTCACTTATCTAATTAAAGTGCCCCCCATGTTCTCCGAAGCAGCTGAAACACAGAAGGTTACACAAGGAAAGCTTTCTTAGCTCACTGTGAACTGCAATTTCTGAATCGAATCCTTTATTCAAGTATATCAACAGAGTAGCTGCAGAATAATGTCAATGGAATTATTTTGTGCATAAGTTGATCTGAAAGAAAGAATGGCTTTTTATAGCGATTCCCTCTTTCTCGCTCTTAAAAAACAAGCCGTGGGAAAAAATAGCCACCTATAAATTTAGAATGAAAACATTGGCAGTTACTTGTGGCTTTTGTGTTTCTCTGTTTACAGCCAAAATTGCCGGGGAAAAAAATGTGGTGCACCTCTATATTTAGGAAATTGTTCTGTTGGAGACAGAGTTAATAAAGCTCTTCGTTCACCTGGGTGTTCAAATAACTTTCTTGATTGATGATGAAGGGAGTAAAGCTGCACTATGGGTCAGTGCACAGCGGGGCCCTGTGCAGAAGACACACTACATAGTTTCTTGAGTACGTGGAGATAACTTCTACTCTGGAGCATTCCAACATTGTAGATCTCCCCAGGAACAAGAAGAGGATTTGTCATAATGGAGGTAAAGTCAGAGGTGACTTTGTACTAATCTTAGCTCGACTTTCAGCCTTTTATGTTTGTTTTTAATAGGAAGCAACCTATGATTTAAAGAAATAAATATTTGAAGATACTGATTTGAAGCACCCGCCATAATGCTAAGCTTTTTATAAGACATATTCTGTAAATTAAAACTCTCTCAATCCACTGAAGCTTACTTTTGTTTTAGGATTAACTGAGATTGCAGATGCAATGTAGAACAATGTTTTAAGTAGTACATGTTAATACGTGTATTAACAATACAGAAGACATTGTACCTAAAGGTACCAAAACTGTTTAATTTAACCCATTTAATATAACAATTTAATTTTATAAACTGAATTAGATTAATTAAAAGATGCTTATTCTTCTCAGTTGCTGACTAGTTTTGTTGTTTGAGGCTCTTTTCTAATCAGCAGTATGAATAGTTTGCCTCAGCAGGGGAGGCTGTTGGTAGTGGTTTGATGACCAAGCATGATTATTGTTTGAAGGGGGTTGCCTCCTCTACTAGCACTGACCCCTGTCGCAGCTGTGGTCCCTCTGTGGTGCTCTGTGGCCAGGAGGGAGCTTCAGGGCGTTAGTATAATAACCATCCCTCAAGTGTCCTCTAGGAAGAAGAAGCAGGTATTTGAGATGGCTGATATCAACCCAAATGGTCTAATGGCTAGGTTACAGTTACTTGCTTTAACTGGAAAATGAAACATGGGCTTAATCTGTGGCTTGATTTATGAGGTTATTCACCAAGATACGGAAGCTGCAAGTGGGAGCTCCCAAGGGGCAGCGCTGGGCTCCCATCTCTGCTTCCTCACATTGCTTCTGGTTTTTTTCACCTAATATCAATCTTACAGAAAAATAAGGAAATATTTGTAAACAGTTGCACGCATGAGCCTCTTTGCTACTACGTGCTCTGGCTATATGTCCCAGACATTAGATTTCCTTCAGTCCTTCGGAATTATGTGATTGGCAGCACGGCAGCTGAACAACGCAAGGAGGAGTACTGCGGCCTGTGCTCTCCTATTCTCCAGAACAGCCTGGCAGTTACTTTCCTGGAAATAGATTAAAAATTTTAGGATGAAGAAAGATTGCATGTAGGTTTCCCAAACTGAAAATCGAATCGTAGCCACAATGCTGCTATTGCAAATCAACCTCTCTCTTCGCATGCTCAGCCAGGAGACTCACTATGAGTCCAGCTGTGAGTCCAACTCAAACAGCTGATGGTATTTTTATGAATCCGTATAATGCCAGAACATAAGTATGTTTTTGCTGATAAACTTAGATTCTCAAACTGGTTGATCAACAGGGGAAAAAAAAGTATTTTAGAAATTGAACAGTATTTGAACCCTACTTTTGTATTGACATTTCTCAGATCCCTTATATATAAAATGGGAGAAGCTGTTCTTCCCTAGTTCAGAAAGGTCTTGTAAGGCTAAAAAAAAATGAAGACATTCAAATGCTACGATATTATAGTAATATGGCTGATACAAATACTCACATTGGTCTTGTTACAATATTATGGATTTGCTTTGAAAAGTTCAAAAAAGACTTCAACAATAGTGCTGGCTATTTCTGTGAGCTGTGGCTCAGTGGAGGTGACACTCTTAAATATTAACATCTCATTTCATGAAAGAAGCCAAAGTTATATTTAGAAAAATAACCACTGAAGAACTGTCACTGAATATGTTAGATTATAGCTTCATTTAAGTGATATTTGGCAGTGCCTTTTAACTTTTTTGAAGAAATTAACATTAAATATAAAAAATGGATTGTAAATTTGGACAGTTAATTGTATCTTTTTCTTCTTTTTTTCCCTTTCTATGACAATAGGCAAGATAACAGCAGGGGAAAAAATATCATCTCTAATGAAACAATCGAGAAATAATTTACATGGTCATGGATTTACAGCAAGGCAAGAAATGTTAGTACTTTTTCTGTCTTTTCATGGAAAAAGTGCCCAAATGCAGACTTCAGGGAATAACACCAATTATATTTTTGCAGAAATTGTATAAACTTCTAGGCAATTTTGTGTTTGAATGAGTATGGAATATACTCCTTGAGTCTCACTCAAGGATTGTCATAACAGTGAAGATATGACATGCTCTCAGGGAGGTAGATATGACTCGTATGAGTACTACCATTCCATGTAAGATTTTATGTATTTATTTGTTTTAAGGATCCAGTCATAAAAGAAAAATAGTGTGTCAGAGATCTACTCCTAGATTCAGGGTTGTTTGTTTGTTTGCTTGTTTTTAATGGACACAAATGTTTACTTGGTGCACTCTTTGGAATTGTGTTCTGCTTCTTTAACAGAGCACTTGTTCCCTACACATGCCAAAAAAAGTCTCTTGGAATAGCTCTGCAGGGACTCATTTAAAATGACTTTTATCAGGGATTTACTTTTCTAGATGCATGTTATTTTATTACTTTTTGCCTGGCCTAATAAATATTTATGGTGTGATCCTGTCTTCCATATTATCATTTTTACTAGCGCTGTTTGTAAAAGATGAAATTCTGCATAGTTTGGCAACGTGAAAGGAACTAAAGTAAGTAAAGTGCTGAGCACTAACGTGCCAATATGGATGTAGAATCAGAGGCCTAAATAAACCAATATTTTCCTTTATGATCACTGACATTGAAAATTCTTCTTTTAACTTGAGGAAGTGACTGCTTTTTACTAGGTTTACGAATGTTGCTTGTTCTAAAATTTTCTTTCTTAAAAACTACCAAAAAAAATTCTGTTTTATCCTAAGAAATCTGAGCTCCACAAAATGGATTTTCATTATTGTTTTATTTGCATCACTGGAAGGCTGTTAAGAAGCAGAAATTATTAGAACAATAAACATCTGCTCCGGAGGTGTAAACAGTGCTTATGCAGTTATGTTTTTGCATTTTACGGCTGGGAAGTTTAGAACCTGTAACGTGAAAATGTATCACCCTTTGCATGCAGATTGCATCTTTCAAGTCAGAGGTGTGATTTAGGTCAGAGCTCTGTTTTGGCAGGAACATTAGGCAAACTCCAAAATACTTTAGGGCATTAGTATCAGCCAATGGTGGTGAAGGAAATTTTAAAGAAGGAAAAAGTTTGGAGATAAACTTCTTTAAATGTCTTTTTTTTTTTTTTTTTTTTTTTTTTTTTCCAGAACTGGTTTATAAATGAAGAACTTTTTCTGGCCTCATTAATATAGTGAGACTTAGCTTAATGCTTTGCTCTTTTAAAGAGCCATATTTAAAAAAAAAATGCAGCAAAATCTTATGACTGGATAACTTCAAGTTAGTCACTTAATGTCCAATAATTATCTGGAATTTATGACTGGGATGTAGTAAGTGAAATTCATTTTGCCACAAACTAGAAGTATAAAATTGCATTCCAGTTGAAGTCCATTTAAGTAAATAGCAACATTACTTATGATAAGATATCATCTTGAAAACAAATCAAGGGGTTACATGTTTTGCTTTCTGATAACCACGTTTGATATCCAAGTCATCCTTCAAGTTTTTTTCAGACAGGTAGAAGTTATGAGATAAAATGTGAATTTCATTCAAAGACAGACTTCTGCAAAAGCATGTGGTCTTATTAGTAATCATGATTGTGTTTAAATATTAACATTAGAGTAAGAGTAAAGTGAGGTCAGACTGAGCTGGGTGCTCTGCAAACGAGAAGGTGCAGAGGGCTTGCAGTCAGACAGCAGTAAATAAATGAAAGGTCATTATGTGTGGATGTTTTTTGTTGTTGTTGTTGTTTTTTGTTTTGTTTTGTTTTGTTTTGTTTTTGAAATAAGAGGGGCCGAAGTAAGCGAGAAGTTACTTAACCTTTAAGCCATGTGTCATCTTCCTTTTCTTCAAAATTCTTCTGTCTCTTCACCTCATGTTATGACTAAAGTTTTCTAGGAAGGAAGAAATGTAAATGAAAAAGTAAGCTTCTTCACAAGCCAAAGAGAATCCCCGCAGCTTATGGACTATGCTTCTTTGTGGTCCTTATAACATAGTGTAGAAGGAAACTTAGATTACTTTAGAAAGTTACTAATCTGAATACATCTCTCAGTCCTACAAAAAGGAGAATTTCCCCTTTTTGGGAAGTCTCCCATCAGGGAGCAGCATAATGTATAAAATGTGAGCAGATATAATGCAAGCTCTTAATGCTGTGATAGTACATGTCCTAGAGATTTATATTTTCTGGAAAAGGACATGGGTACCATGAAAAAATAAAAAGGATTTAGACATAAGCAATACCTTTAGGTGTGCATATTTTCCTGTATTTTTCCTACAGGTTTAATTCCAACTCCACATTCCCTCTGCCAAATATTATACAATATCATCTAGTACACTGTCTTGCTAGCATGTGCTGGTAACAGAGACAAAGACTTGTGGATGGCAAAGAAGGAGAATTAAGAACAATCTTTTATGTTGATGCATAGTACGTGGACTTGACTTTTCAGAAGCAATGACCTCAGCCTCATTCCTCAGCACTTCACTTCTTTACAGTCTAAGCATTTGAGTCAAAATTGCCAGGATTTAAATGCCAAATGAATCTAATTTAGGACTTTTAGCAATAGCTTGAGTCATGTTCTGAATGCTCTGTCTTGCTTCATTTAATTAAAAAAAAAAAAAGGCAGAAGTAATAATAAAAAAAAATTGAAGCTGCCAGAGCTCTTTAGTCTGCTTGTTATCCAAGTGGGATTTGTTTACCAGCTTTATTCTTTCACAGAGTACAGTTAAGTCTTTCTCCCTAACTTGTTTGCAATATCATCACCTCAGTGGAACTAAAAGCTACGAACTCTGCTTTTCTTCTAGCCAAAAGGGCAAATGTTAACTAGTAATATCCCACTGTTCCCAACACCCAACTACATTTTCAACCTAAAGTTTTATTTATTTAAATAAATTCTTTGGTATTCTTAATATATCAGCATGGCATTACGCAGCCTGGATACTGGTGCATGCATTTGCATGGTAGAATTAAAAGAACACAAGGATGAAAACAAGGGCAAACAGTCTAGTGCATTTTGTAGACTTTCTTATTCTCTGAGTGAAATAAAATCTGTTGTGTAGATAAGAAATTAATGTGAACCTCCTTAGTTAAGTGAGATTTTAATTACTTCCTTTTTTTCTGATCCCTTATTGTACAGGCCACTAAACCACCAACATCTGATAGAGGGTAAAGAGGAACGTCCTACAAAAAATGTATTTTATGATTGTCTACCAGAAAATTTTATACATCTGTTTCTAAATGTCTTCCCTTGGCCAATGTCACGTACTGGATGTCGATATAAGCCAGCATACTAATGTTAGTCTCCATGTAAAAGAACATATTATAGTAAAAAGAGGAGTTGGCGCTTGAATGCACACACATTTCACATACACATGTGCACATTTGTAAGGTCTGGATTCTGTAAACTTTCAGACTTGGGTGTTTGAAGACTATTTTGTGTATCCTCCTTGAAAGAATAATTCCAATTATCTTTAATTTGTCTCACATCTCTCACCATATTATTTTAATCCACTGTGTACATTTGTATAAACCACAGCCTTAAATGCCTGGAAGTTTGGAGCTGATCATGCAGAATTAAAACATTTCTTTTCTTCAAAGAAGTTTAAAAATTACAAAAGAGCTACAGCACACTGGTGTTTGGAGCTTCACAAGATCACTCTTCTCACCATTTTCTGCACAAATACTGAGATTTCCTGGACCTAGTTATAAATGTGCACAATGTGTACATATACATTTTGGCTAGTTTCAAGTCTCTCTAATTATTTGGATAAGAAGACTAAACACTTGCAGAGAGTAATTCAACTGAACTATTTTAAATACATTAGGCACCAAAAGATGTCTCACACCCTACAAATTTCTATTTCTCTTCACTGATAGTAAGGGGATCCTAGAAATGACTAGCTCAAAAACAGATAACCTACATTATAGGAAGAATCTCACCCAAGGATGTTTAAAGTCTATGTTGAGCTCCTCTGTCAGTCATGAAGACCATGCTGACTGCACAAACCAACATGCGTATCTAATTTATCAATTACTGAAACCTAATGACATATTTTGAATGTGGAAAGACATCCAAAAAGGCATAATACTCTATACTTGCAGTTCTTGCATAGAAAATCCAGGATTTTAACAGATGCTGCTGTTTGATTAAAGAATTATTAGAATATACTCTTCATCTTCTAAACAAGTTTTATTTAATTTCAGGCTACCAGGTAGCTGAAGAGATCATTTAAATCACTTTTTTGTTTGTTTTGTTTTGTTTTGTTTTTCCAGAGTTATGCCAGTGTGGCAGCAAAGGCACCACCATCTCCCATCTCTGCAATGGGCTGTGCATATGTTTCAGAAGAGATATTTAGCTGGGTGGACAGAGTTCACTGCCCAAACAGATGTTCCCCATCTCCTCTAGGGAAAAGGCAGCAGGCCAGATATTTTATGCACACACTTTGAAGTAGTTTTACCACTCCTATTGGTACACATACTATAATTTGATTTTGTAAAGGAAACTGTAGCCAAATTATGTGGAATTGAGGAAAAACAAGACAATATCATTATTTTTCATTTGTTATAATAAGGAATGAACTTGGATGCCCTCATACTTTAGCAAAGCTATGATACATCCATGCACCAGCTTTATGACAAACCCAAATTCTATTACAATAACATAACTGCATGGCTAAAAACTCCCAGGCCTGGGGAAAATATGGATCTGATTATGAACTTTGCAATGTAGGGTCATCTCTTACTAAAAGCAAGATCTTGGTTTAGACTGGTCATGATTGCTCAAGCTCTGTTCTCCCTGCAAAAGAAGGAAAGAAATCTCAAGGCCAGTAAATGTTGGGATAAATGACATTGTTTAATTTCCATCACCCACAGATGCTTCCTGAGTTAAATAACAGGTCTGAAATCTATTTTCATTTTTGTATGTCCTTGTATAGCGCATTGGTAAGTCCACTTTGACCCAGACCCTAAAATCCATGGAATAGAGATAAAAAGATTTCTTTTTTTGTGTAAAATACTAAGGAAGTATTTGACTAGAGAAGCCACAAAGTGGAGGCAAATAAGTTAGAAGGCAGCCAGGCACTAAATGTAAACACATGTGAAATATTAAAAAATATTACATAAACAAGCAATGGACATTTCAGTCTCTAACTTTGGTGCCACTGAGGTTTTGTCTGGACTCCAGATACACGTTCATGTACTACCTAGCAACCTCCACTAAGCCACAGCTCACAGAAATAGCCAGCACTATTGTTGAAGTCTTTTTTGAACTTTTTAAAGCAAATCCATAATATTGTAACAAACTGAAGAAAAAGGAAAGTAATAGGTATATGTTACTAATGAACTGGACTAGTGGCTGGCCAGAAAAAAAAAAAGTATTTGAGGATGTTTCTAAGAAAAAGGCCATAGCCTTCAAATCATTAGCACTGCATGTGCTTCTGCCTGACTGTCTCGATAACGCCTAAATCATAAGCCCAGAAGGTTGCTCCACAGTCTTGTTGGCCTCATTCTCAGTGACCAAAATCACGAGGGCTAGAAGAAGTTCTGAAAGCAAAATTTTCATAAAGACCTTTGCTTTTTCCAACTCTGACCAACAATCTATTCACCAAGAAATGTAAACACCAAAACCACTTCTTCCGGATAGACTGGTAAACAGCTACACCTCCAGACTAGACACTGACCTCACTTACTATAGTCCTGTGTCACTTAAATATTTTCAACCTATTGTCAGATACCAGTATCCTTTCTTTTTGCTGCTATATTACTCTGACATGGTAATATGCTGTTTTACTTGAACTATTGTAACTGCTGGACAGAGAACAAAAACCTGAGCTCTGAGTCAAATGAGTATTTGTGAATAATGCAGGCAGGTATTTGTCTCCTGCTTTCGTTTCTAAGCATGATTCCTTAGTTTCGTTCTACCTACATTCCTAAAAAATGTACTACGTCATTTATCTAGAGGTGGTTTAGGGCCTCTTCAAAAACTGCTAAATCTAAGATTGTTTCCGTTATTATCATAAAATAAATTGTTGGTGAGATTTCCTGCTCTTGTGATATCTCCCTGCAAAGTAGAGTACATTCCAACAGTTTAGAAATAAGTCTTGGATTGCCAATAAAATACAATCAAAATAATTCTTAACTATCCCCTAAATAGTTGAGGAAAAACTAATAAATGTCTAGGAATGTGAAACCCTTGGAAATAGAAACCTATTAATGAAGAATAGCTTTCAAAGAACGCAAACTGTAAAAAATCAATCGCCTCTCCTTGGCTATCCAAGTGTTATGAACCTATGCTAATATGCTCTCCTCATTTCTAACTCAGTGTGCAATTTCTTACCTATTTTACAGTAAATATAAGCTAGACCCCTGTGGATATGCTGAAATCTGTGCACCACACACACACACAAAAAAAAAAAAAAAAAAAAAAAAAAAAAAAAAAAAAATTGGTTGTCTGCTCACATCCCAGTAAAAAGAAAAGCTGTAGATCTTGTAGTGGTTCTCTAGCTATTTAGTAACTACAGTATCCCTAAAGGAAATGCACAAAGCAGATTGTCCTGCCAATTCATGATATAGTTTCCCTGGATGAGTATACTGAGCGTTTCTGAACACTCATTTTATTCATCAGACACTTCTCACCTGGAATTCACCTTTAGTCTCTGACCTAGCATTTCCAGTCATCATCTGTATTTCACACCCTAGTAGGTGACATTAAAATCTTTAAGAAATATGTGTAGAACAACTGTGCTTTCAGTGTTAATCTGCTTTTAATGGAGTATTTGCTTTTAGCAGTCTGAAACAGTCTCCTTGGCTTGATTTCCTTTTAATCTAATGCATCTGGAGGAATGGTGAAAACCTCATTCATTTGCTCTGTGAATGGATGAAACGTTCCACACTCATCATCTGTGTGTGTGCATTGGAGTAAACTTTATTAATTTTGATTAAAAGTTTGGGAAATTCCTAAGTTCTAAAACGCGTTCGGCTGTTTAGATAGTACTGTTCCCTTCCCGGTTTGGAAAGCCCTTCTGCTCACTCCCGAAGTACCGACTCTGTCTGCGTCTCTACGGCACGTCTCTCCTTGGGCATCCTCTGAAATGGACTTTATTTCTCGCTCCATGACCCACCTCTTCCACTTGTGGAAGATTCTTTATCTATGTTAACCTTCTGTTGCAATCCAATGAGCTGCGTTTTAGTTGCCATTAATGTTCTGGATCTTACCTGCATTTTTTCTTGGCTACCTCAGCTCAACAAAGTGCCATCATCTAACTGTCACAGGGTGTACTATTGCACACAGATAACTAGTTGTGTAAGAACAGAATAATTTATAACAGGCTTAGCTAAGGGCTTGCTTCTCCAGCTGTTCTGTACATTGAAATTCCAAAACATTCATGGGAGCTTCTAAATAGCTAAAGAATCTAATGTTAAAATAACATGGACAAAAATGACTGTTTTATTTAGCATATGACTAGATATTTATTAGCTAATCTAGTAAATGCCAAGTGACTTCTGAGGATGCATAGCTGGTGACACCCTTTATAATCAGGACCTGCCAATACATGACTAATGATATAGTACAAACTGTGCTTGTCTAATTTTTCAGCTGTGATAGTATTTTTCCACATTAGGTTTTTTCCATATTTATTTATTTTTTTATTTGAAGTTCTCAAGGCAAACAGCTGTGCATAGCAGGATGCTGACTGCTCAGTTCTGCCAGGGTGATTTATAAAAGTATCGTACAAAGGAGCAAATCTTGGAGACCCTTATTCAATTTTCACACAACTTATTCTCTGACGGATTCTTACTATAGATGCTGCAAACCATTTGAATACTGACTGAAAGAGTATCCATGAATTTTATGTTGCTCCTTCACACAGAGTATATCCTGAGTAACCACAAGAGCATTTAAATACTTATAAAGATGCATAGCCCTATTGAGTCCTATCTTATCTCATTGACTCCCCTTTACTCCTGCTTTTAAACAGGAGATTTCAGTGGACATCTCTTTGCTTAGGTTAGGCATCTGTTTAAATGCCTTCCTGATGTGTAGTCTAATTCTGTCTTTGTTACACATATTGGATGGTTCATTTGATTTTTAATCCATAATAATTCTTTTACTTTGGCTGCCAACATATATGTTGGAGATTAATCACTAATTATCATTTCTCTTCTCTGCTTCATAATCAAAATCATTAGTGTCATCACATTGGGATCATTTTCAAAGACATGTTGCACAAAACTTGGATGCCTAACTATATCAGCACAGTGGCAGTTACTCATAAGTGTTGTCATAGTTTTGAGAGCTGCGGTTTCACACATCACAGGAAATAAAAATCTATGTTTAAAAAATGGCAAGACAGGGAAGCAACCTAGGGGAATAAAAGAAAATAGAAAAGAATAGGGCAAGAAAATTATATTTATAAATACAATTCTCCCTCTAACTATTTCTGTGTGGAAAAAGTTGCATGTACATTCCTTGCATCCCGTATCCAGACTGTGATAAAACGAGTGAGTTAGCCAAGCGCTCTGTGCTGCTAAACAGATTTCCTTGAGATGAAAGGTCTTGCAGGAAGATGGGTATTGGCTCGTATACACGTACATACACTGCGTCCAAAGGGGGGTACTGTATGGCTGTACCAGTCGGAGGTTGGCGCCCCGTCAGATATCTTGGTACCGTGTTCCCAGCCCTTCCAGATGCGAGATTCCGCGACGCCAGATCGAACACTTCTGCTCAAGGGACAGATATAACCCGGCCCGCGGGAGCGCAGGCTCTGCGCTGTTTCCCATCGACCCAATACAGCGCCCAGCGCAGAGCCCGTTCTCCACTGCCAAGTTGCCTCCTAGACTGGAGGAGGAAACATTTGCTTAAAGACAGTGTAGTAAGTCCAGGAAGCAACAGGTAGAAAAAGCCCAGAATTTTTTTATTACTATTATTTATTTTATTTTATTTTATTGCTGTGGATCAGGAATTAGTTTTTTAACTATAATTAATTTCCTGATATATCAGGGAAGGAGAGGACAGTGGTTTGGGCCTTTGGTTTTCTATTTCTAAATGAAAAATACTTTTTGAATGTGTATATAACAAGCTACTTCCTTGAGTCTGTTTTATTCACTGATTTCGAAAAGAATAGGGTTTCTTTTTCAGTGAAAGGTCAAAAGTAAAGTCAAAAACTGGGCTAAATAAAGGAAATATTTGTATAGATTTCTTCTTCTATGTTGCCTAATAAAGGCGTATGTAACTACTACTTTCTTTCTTTGCTAAATGCCCCCCTCCCCAGGAATTTTTTAAAAATGTGTCCCCTCAGAAATGTTATTTTTTATAACATTGCAGAACTTTATTAAAGTTTCTGGCTTATTCTTGAGTTTTTCCAGTGTTTTTCTGGCTTTGACTTTCATTGGAATCATTTTTAACTATCTGAATCAGTCCTTTCCAAGCTGGCAAAAAAATAATAATGATAAAAAGTATATGGGTATTTTACTGAAATGAAAGGCACTTTCCATCTTCCAAAACCTGTCTGTCAACACAGAAGAAATATGCAAAAAATGTGAGACAAACAAGCCATATGTTTTGCTTTTCATGCTTCTGGCAAAAATATGATTTCTTTTGCCATGTTTCTCCTGAAATGAGAATTTATTTCACAAAACTGACATCACATATTTCCTCTTGATTCTTTCCCAGTCCTTCCATTTGTCTATATCTGCTATTTCACACCATCATTTTGATACAGTTTTGATGTATTTTCTCTTATACTCAGATCATCATCAAATCTTACTGACCCATGACACTGCTAAAATTGCAGGAGTCTCTTTGATCCAGCTGGAAATGTAACTAGATGTAACTAGATCCTATGGTTGAAAAAATGTTTAAAAATGAGTATAATAGCTTAATAAGGAAGTTTATTAATAACTTGAATAGCCTAAGTATATATCTTCATCATGTTGAACCTTTTTGGAGATATGGCTGAAATGTATATCCTCAAATAAAAACTATTTGCGTCCTGCAAAACCATTGGCTGCATTCTTTGGTTTCTGATGTGAGAGCTTAAACTGGTTATTGACAGTGGTATCTTCGGGTCTTGAAATCTAATTAAAACACAGCTTCTCCAGCAATCTCGTGTTAAAATCAGACCATGCCTTGATCTTCTCTGGCTTGCCCCTTTCGAGTGTCCTCTTCCTTTCTGACATATAGAAGTCACTTTTTGATTCATGTGTTATAGTAATAACTTCTTAAATCCTGAATTGCTTCTTTCACATCCAAAGTATCACATTCATTGCTTAGCTTTCAGTACTCACAAGGTACTCTGACACAATTTTTATTTCATTCTGTGCTATTCCAACTTTATTCCCTAACGTTTCTTTCACAGTCTTTTCCAAAATGCTTTTAAGCTTTGTCCCATCTTGCTACATATGCCTCAACACTTTTTTTTTCCATTTTAATAGCCATTCTTTTGCCATGTATTTCAACCTTAAAAATGTTCTTTACTGATCATCTTTAGGGGAAAAAAAAGACTAAAATAATCCTTTTGTTCTTTGGAGATTAGTTTTCATATGGCTAATTAATAGGATCTCTTTAAAATTTATATACTTCACATCTGCAGACTGAATTCTTTGGAATTCCTTGGAATCCCCTGGACAAGAATATTTCATTTGTTGCAGCCTGGATAACATAAAGGATTATTTATTCCATTAAAATAAGTGGTAAAATATTATCTGAAGCCAAAATTTCAATCAAATTTTTTTTTTAGTCTTAATTACCTGAACAGATTTAAAATAACATCTCTAATTGTAAATACAGATTTTCAGGATTTAAAATGCAAATTAGCAATGCTAGTTATAGTAACTCTGTATAGTAACTCTAGATGTTAATTCTAGTTATAGTAGCTTCTTGAATTCAATAACTGTTTAGGAGTTAGGCATCATAATGCTAGTCTACTCCTACAGGCTTATATTATTCTTTTGTAGCTCATCTGCCATTATCACATCTTTGAAAAACACGTGTTGTTCAGAAATTTTAGGTTAGCTACAGTTGAATTGAGTGTGTCTGTAAATAATTGACGGACTAAAGTTAAAAAGTTAAACTTTTCGGGTTACAAAATTTTATTTTTCTTCCTCCACAGCAAAAGCCTCCAAGCACTTTATCCAAAAAAAAATAACTAAAATAGCACTTTCAGAATGGTCATATCCCAAATAAACCGTAACATCTCCACGTAGTAGAATAAAAAGAATATATACAACATGCATATATATATATACACATATATATATGAAACAAATTATTTTGCTGAATAAGGTTATACGACATATGGAGGCTGAAGTTGCTGAGGTAGAGATTCCTTTCTGTTTCCAGAGTCTCCGGGTATCATCTGCCCATTCATTCTGTACACCAGCAGCTTGCTGTTTTGGCATCCAAAACTGACTAACTCCTATTTGAAACAATCCTGAGGGCTCAACTCAAAAACCAAAACTTTTCTCTTTTTTTCACAGTATATCAACAAGCAGACACTGGCACAATGGGTTTAGTTGCCAGTTGTAATAAGCTTCCAAAGATTCATTGATTTCAAAAGATGTGTGTCAATTTACACCAGAAGAAAATGAGCCTTCTCGTTAATAATAGAAATGCAGTCATAAGATCCAGAATATTATTTGGTAAATTCACTAATAGTGCAATCCGATATAAGTCACTTGAAGGCAAGTCTTCAGAACACGTACTGGTATATCTCTGAACTATCCTTTGTATCTCAAAGTCTTCTTTTGGTATCATGAGGAGTGGCTAGTTCTGAAAAAGTGGATGAAACACACTTGATTTAATATAAATTAGCAATACTGAAAGACTAAATTTATGATTGCTATAAATAGTTCGATCTTGATATTCTTTCTCACAGGTGACTAATTCTAGTCATAAACAGTTCCACAGTCAATTTGGTCTAATACTGGTCTTTTACAGGTGCTAAGTCTTTCAAAGTTTCTAAGAGGTGATCCACTGAAATATGTGACGGTGGTTACTGAAGGAGATATGTATCTTTTTTTTCCCCTACCCTTTTCTTCCCTATTCTACTGGTGATTCAGAGCAAAAAGAGGGGGGGAAATGTGACCCTACTTTTCTGCATTGTGTACACTGTGCTCATGCATCCCTAACTAAAACTAGGTAGCTCTTTTGTAGAAAGCTACATTTAGATGAGATGAATCCAAGGCTTAGAGCAAAAGAGTGATCTCTGCAAGATCATCTCATATGATGGTCATTAAATCTTGGACAAAGAAAATATTTAGTTCTGAGGAAGAAAATGATTTAACTTAATAGTCTCATTCTCTCAAGCAAATGAAGGCTGCTCCTCAAAATCATAATGATATTTTTTTATGGAACTGTTAATTGTCATCCTTGTCATCCTGTTTAAGTTTGTTTTACACATTTATATTACTATATCTAGTATAAATACATATATGTTCAAACATTTCCTATTGTAAGAATGCCCACAGGCCTTCACCAAAACTTGGACCATACACAATCATGTAAAATGTAACAATCGAACCAGGATAGATAACATCCATCTGATCTGAAATATAAACATAGGTCTGTTAGTTTAAGATAATGATGGCTGGTATGGAATATTTTCTGAAATATGTAGCCAGATAGTTTTTGCTATCTCTCCCTTTTACATTCAACAGAGAATAACCTGAAAGGTTATAAAACATACATCTGAACCATTTGTTCACATCTGCGCCTCGTCCTGCAGAGTGTTTTGTTATACACAACAGCCCAGGACTGTTTTGATTATATTTGCTTTGGAAAATCTACATCCTATCACGGCAGTGTGACAGGAGAATCAGAACATTAATTCCACCAAGAGTTCGATGTTGTGAAAGCCAGGTGGTTAAAAGCTTTTATAACTATAAACGCATGCTGCCATTGGTTTGCAAGAGCATTTAAGTCAAATGTTCACATGTCCTTGTTTTCTTTACTTTTATCTCAGTAAAAGGTTACACTGCTCATCAGTTTGTAAATGGCCTTTGCAAACAGATTCGTTTTTAGCAGTGGCCTGCCATGTGGTCTCCAAACATTAAATAACAAAAACGAGTGATGCTTTCCGTAGCCCAGTGCATCTGACATTCATGTATTCATAGCACCTTTAAGCATATCAATCTGATTCTCCTGTAGCTTGCAAAGATGTTTATAGTTTCAAATTTTTGCAATATTTTCCAAGTAGATCATATATATGCATTTAGTAATTGTTAGACATAGCATTTGGTGTTCTTTTCTTGGACAAGTGAATATGCAGAGATCTTAAAAATAAATTCAGCCCTCAGGAAAAGAGTGTGAATGTAGAGGCACTTGGTAACATATCTCTAAATGGGATTTAGGTATTAAGTTTCTGAGATGGCATGTGGGAATGTTAGAGAGGAAGAGCAGTTTCATCACACTGCTACGAGGGTGAGTCCAGCCCCAAAACTGGCCTCTGGAGGCTCCGCAGCTTGAACACATCTACTTTTTGACAAGTGAAGTTCCACCCTACTGGAGGATGACTTGTTTTGCTGACTCAGTAAAACAGGATAGAAGGTAAATTTCACACCTTGGCTTACTACGGGGAAAAAAAAAAAAAAAAAAAAAAAAAAGGCTAAATGGCAAGTGGGAACAAAAGATATAAAGGAAGCAGGTTGATTTTTCTTTTTTCTATAGAAGACCTAAAGTTCTCTGGGAAGAGAAAGACGGAATTAGAGAGAAGATTCATATAATAAAAATGTTTTCTTTGGAATAGACTGCCTCGTAACCCTGGATAAAAGTTAATGATTTTTATTTCAGGGTGTCTCGATCTGCTTTAATTATCCTATTCTGGGAACAGGCTTACAGACACTTAAATATATTTTATCACTATTTTTGTTATTAACAATTTAACTGTCTGGATGATTGGCTCCCTTTGTTACCTGTGACAATGACTTTACTAGGCAAATTCAGGACACACACAAATGTTATTTGAACTGTAAATTGTGGAACAAAAAATGAATTGTTCCTACTTATGTCAGAATTAAAACACAAAAGTTTATTGTTTTTCAGAAAAGCTAAGTGTTATCAAAAAGTTCTAGGAGTTAATTTTCTAGCCCAGAGGTAATATAATTGGCAATTATTGTAAGGTCAGTTTTTTTTTTCAATTGAATCAATCTTAAAATGGTTGTTTATATCTTGTCTATCATTAAATATTGTCTAATTGTTTCCTTATAGTTCCCATAGACTATTAGTCCATGTCCTGTTGTTCTTTAGCATTCATTTGGATTAGATGGGTCTTTTTGATCAATGGGATTTTTGTCAGGCTGCTCTGTATTTGTACTGAGCTAACACAGGAGGAGCCAGGCATGCAAGTACAGATCCAGAGTGCTAAACTCAACAGCAATAATAAGCGTTTCTAGGGTATAGAGGTTTTCCAGAAATTTCCTGTCTTAAGTTTGACATCGGTTGCAAGGATTAGGAAGAAAAAGACTAAAATGTTATGAATCTTAGACATTTCACTTTTCTGTCATTAAAATGCATATTGCATAGATCTTTATCAAGCAATGATTTGGCTTTATTTCAAGGAATATAATTTCCATTCACCTAAATGGCTTTCAGTGACTCTCTAGGTGTAATTAGAAAACACATTTTAGACTCTCTGCCATCAAATATCATTTCCAGTTGGATAGAAGGGTCTGGGATTTACTTTGTGCTTTGTTCTCTAACTATAAATACTGTAGTTTTCCTTGTTTGAACAGAAAATGTCCCCAGATACCTACTGCTCTGCCCCAAGCTGCCCAGCTTAAGCAGCCAGTGACTTAGACTGTGATTTTATAGCACAGCCTACTTCCAGGAGTGTTGATATATTTTACGCTTCCAAAAAAATAAAAAGAAAGAAAGAAAAGAAGAAAAAAAACCCACGAATGCTCTGGAGTCAGAGGAGTACAGCTGGAAACAGAGGAGTACATTACTCCTGCTCTTGTACTTTAAAACAAAGCTACCAAAGCCCCAAATTCCATCTCATTGTTTCTAAAGAAGAGAGGTTGAGACTGGATTTCTCTAGGCTCTGAATGCCAGGGGGACTAAGGATCCTTTAGTATAAATGCTCCAAAAAGTAAAAGTAGATTAGAGCCATCCTGGGTTTATTGCTTCTTGTTGTCTCACCTAAGGTGTCCCCTCAGTATCCAAGGTCTTATTCCTCAAGTGTCTTCTGTTGGGGCTCTTTGAAGAACTCGAATCCTCTGACACATCATGTAAGCTGGATAGTCATTTATAATTACAAGAAAGCTACTGTTTCTGATTAAGGCCTTTTGATCAAACTTTACAGGCAAAATATCTTATATAGGTGAACCAGCCTTTGCCAGAGATTTGATTCAGTCTGTCTTTTGGCACTCTCCATCTCGCACTGGCTTTTGCACACCCTCTCTGATCCAGTCTTTCAGACTTAGACTCAGCAAAAATATCACTACAAAAGAAGGAAGATTACTAAACTCTGAAAATAAAGAATGATCGTGCTATGAGCAAATATGCCAAGACTGTTTTGTAGTCAGAAAAAATGAAAGCCTTCCATTAAGTGTGTGAGGGACAGTATCCTCCGTTTATTTGCTTCTGTGGATGTGTTACATTCTCCTAAGAAAAGTGATTAGTCAGCTGAAGCTCCCTGGAAGGAAAAATTGTTCCTTCTTTGGGAATGATTTAAATCGTTGAGGGCAGACAAGGTTCCAGAGTGTGAAGGCTGGTAAGCAGAGAATAGAAAATAACAGCAAAGACCAGCACAGCTCAGTGGGAGACCTTTCTGAGATGAGCAGCAAGCAGACACAACCAGGCATCAGATATGAGAAACGAAACTTCCCCAGGGCCACACAGAGCTGTGCCAAGTCTGCTGCAGCTCCAAGCTACTGAGTTGGCTAGAAGCTAAGAGCATCCCTGCAGAGACACAGTGGAGAGCTGTGTATTTTATTCTTTTTTATTCTGTCTGACCAAGTTATGATGAGCTATAGTTATGGAGTCTTCCTAATGTGTATTCTAATTAAACCTGCCTTTCTTCAGTTTAAAAGTCTTTTAGTCTCCTTTGGTGAGTTCAGTGCAAAGGAAAGGTCTATGCAGATCTCCCTGAAAGCACCGGCTGACTCTGAAGTCCTTTCAAAATGTTAAAGGTTCTTATTGTCTTATTGTCTTAGCTCTGATGTAGCTTTTGTGTAGGGATAACTGTAGGTTTTATAGACATGGATATATGTGTTTGGATATAACAGGGTGCATGTGTGTGTGTGCATGCGTGGGCAGGTATAAAGATGGTCAGTCTAGCTTAGATGAGCTCTTCTGGTTGCAGACAAGTGAGCTGTGGCAGCACAAACCTCAGTGCAGGCCAGTTTATTTTTTGCATCCACACTGACCTCTACCAGCTGGTGCTACATACAGGTGTCCAAGTAAGATGATGGGCTCATCTCTTGTCGATAAGGGTAGGCCGGGATTACCTGATATAAATGATGATGATAAAAACATAACAAATACAGCCTCTGTTCTTCCTTTTTTTATAGACAAACCCACAGATGAGCAGACGCTATATTGTAGGAGAAATGTTATGTTTCATGATGCTCTGTTTTTAACCTGAAGTAAAATAGATAGAAAGATAGATATACAAACATTAAAATATGCACGTTATTTTTCTCAGGTGGTTCTACAATTCACCCTGTGAACTATACTCATAGAATAGATATAATCCTGTATACCTGTACATTGATTTTTGCGACATGATTTAGCTCCATGATCTTAGTTCACATGGAGCTCTGTGTTCATGATGTCGTGGTAGTAGGGGGTGATAGCAGTGGGTGACTGCAGTATAAATGGTGAATTTATCTGGTTTAAATTTCACGTTAACTCTTTGTTCACAGTAAATCAGACATTCTTAGCCAACACAGTTCAACATGCTAGGCTTACAGCCGGATTCCTTCATGCTTACTCACTGATTAGTACCTGACAGCCCTGTTAACCCTTTGCAAACAGTGGTCTTAGAGATGTAGTAAGAGACACCCAGCTGAATAAGATTTGTGGAATTCAATCCTGTAAGAGTAATAAAAGTGAATGTACTAAGAATAGAATTCACCTAAAAGCCAAATGTCTGTTTCTGAACTAATCACCTAAATTCTCTTTAAAGCAGTAAGAAAGAAGTAGGCACATCCAAAAGTTGATTCATCTTATTCATCCATAGGCATCTATCTCTCTGAAAGAGTCTTCTTCATTATAGAGGAAATGGACTTAAATGTCAAACTCTGAATGGCTAAAATTAGAAGAAGAAAATCCCACAGAAAGATACAAATCTTTGGGAATGATTTTTTCACTGAAGAGCTGAAAGTTGATGGCACAAAGAGGACAAAAATAACTATAAGAAAACTCCATGCATGTAGTTAAGGGTTGTTTCACCTTCCCTGTTCAGTACTGTTACTTTGGCCCAAGAGCACACGTAATGCAAACATTGCACAGACACACTGGGTTAAACTGTTTGAAGGAACATGACTGTAATCGCTTCTGTGCCCCTTTCTCTAAATTAGCATCTGCGACCCAGCTGCATAAGCAGTTTTTCTAGCCAGGATTGAAGTCTCCTTCCCACTAGCTGCATTGTAGTTTTTGTGGAGCAGAGCCATTCAACATGGGCTGCGTGTCTCTTATAAGGGCTGGGCCCAAAGCCTTTAAGAAGTTTTGCATTTACAATTGATTTGCTCCCTCCAGGGCTCAAGAATAAAAAGTAATGGTTAATGTCTCAGCATTAGACTTCTTATGATGAAATAATGAGGACTGGATGAAATGATAGATTTTCTCAATGTTCTATAATGCTCATTGTTAGATATTGTTTTGATTTTTGACTGAAATGCTCATTTTGCAAGGACTATAGTCATAAGGAAAAAAAAAAGATGAGATAGATAAGTATAGTGAGACAGCAGTGCTGTTTTTCTGGAGCAGATGAAGGGACTCAGCATCTCTCCCAAACAGTACAGAAAAGTCATTTTTTTAAATGGAAATAGAAGTCCTTTTCATTTAGACTCCAGCTGTTTTGTTGGACTCCTGCTCTAGGAAATATCAGTTAAACTTTGTTCCTTCTTTTGGAAACTAAACTAAAGATACTTTCAATCTCAGTGCTTCACAGCCTTTTGCGATAAAATAAAAAAAAAAAAAAAAAAAAAAAACCCAATGTCCCACAGATTAGTTGTGAAATGAAGACCCCATGGCACTTTTAGGAAGAATGAGTGAATTAGTTCCAGTGCAGTTTTTACAATTATATACTCTCTGGTTTGAACTATCTTAACATTTCAGCTATTAAATATATACATTTCTTCACTTTCTTCAAAATGCTGTATCATTTTTCTGTTTGCTATTGAATAGTGTCTGCCAGTGCCAGACTAGCAGGGAACAAGTAAGATGAGAAAAACTTTCTAAACTGTGTATGCTGCTAAAAACATAATCCAAAACTTTTGTTGCCTTCTGGTTTATTTGTAAGTTGTTTTTATAACATAAGTTTAAAATCAAATCCGAGAGTCTTTGGTATGAGGATTATCTGGTGGTTACAGGTTAGGAGCAAAACTTTGACTAAAAAGTAGCATTTTTATCTCATTATCTACCCTAGCTCTATATAAAAATAAGAATTACAAGGAATAATAAGATCAAAAGTGTTTAGCTAGTTCAGCTCCCTGTCTCTCAGAGGGAACAGATGAGTCTGGTTCTAACGAAGCCAAAACAAAAATGAATATGATCAGAACTGAGTCCTTAGAAAAAACAAAAATGACAATTATAAAAGGTTGCTCCCTTCCAAAAAAAATGAAAACCAAGTTGAAACTCATTTTGTGTCTAATCAAGAGAGACATAATTCAAACTAAAATTTTTCCTTCCTGTTAACCTAATTTACAAGCCATAATGAAATTAATATTAATTTTATTTTAGGTATATCTCACTAGTCTAAGATTAATAGCAAAAATACATTTATATAACACATGGTAGGCTAATGTGGCAAAAATATCAGTTGAATGGAAAGAGTCTCTGGGTTAAACCCTTTAAGAAAAATACTTTGGCCTGCACCCTAGGGTTGGTAACACTGTTGGAAGGCACACATTGCAGATGTCCTCCTGCATTTCTTTTAAGGCCATACACTACTGAAAATTTGTTGTTTCATCATTACAAGTTATATTTTACATTTTAAATATTTATAATATTATTTTAATGAAACTTAATCTTCAGTTAGGACATAGAGACGTTTTTATATCCCTCCGTTTGCACAATATTGTGTCCACAAACTAGGCCTTCAGGGCAAGTTTTATTGTGCTAGCGTAACATATGTTCCCAATAGGTAAGTGACACATGAAAGGAAAGGAACGTGATTTAATGTTTCAATTTTACTGTTTGTGATTTAACATATGGCAATGAAGAAGATACAATCAATAAAGCTACATGAATGTGAAAGCACACAATAAAAAGATACCTCCGAAGGAAGGTCTGATTTAAGGACTTATTGAATCTAAGCAGTCAAATAATTCATCACAAAAATTATATTTATGGTCTTGGACCCATTCTTTATTGGCAAGTTGCTAGCACATAGTTAATGATTTTGTAAACTTTCTCCACAAATCGTGTGCTGGCTTTGTGCTTCACCCATTTCCATTGCACTTGTGTATAGAAATCATAAGCAAAATCAGCAATGTAATACTATCTTACCTTTTTCCTTTCTTATGACATTGAATTTTTTCCTTTTTCTTTCATAATCTCATCTGTCTCTTTTATTTACTACTTTTACTTGTCTTTGTATACTTCTCTGTAAGTCACACACACTGCCCAGTACTTCTTTTGTCAGTTTTGGCCAAATAACATTGAAGGGGACTCCAAGAACATCATCATATCTTATTTTCTGTGTTACTATATAAATTGCAAATTTTATTGCAAAAAATAATGCTGAGATACATAATCATAAATTTAAAAAGAACATTTTCCTAAAGTATTTTTTAATTATAATAAATGTAACATTTTATTTACTTGGGCAAAAATGCTTAGTTTTACTTGAAATACATGTAGAAAATCTGGGAGTTTCCATTTTATCAGCTATGAGGAACTGAAAGAAAATCCTGTCTAAAAATGAAAATCCTAAATATCTTTTTAAATTAATATTTTCAACAGAAATTATATTTTAATAAAATAAAAGACATGAAAGAAAAATGATGAGCTTTGCAATGTCTGTAATCTAAAAGCTCTATTTTTCAATTTATTAAGTATGATTAGTGGCAAAATCAACTCCCTTTCTCTCTTGTATTTTAATTAGAATATTCAGAAACAAAATTTGAATTTCAGGCAAATGAATGTAATGATTTAAAATATATTATTTCTAAACCATTTGTACGTAGTCAGTATAATGAAGGACAAAACTTCCTCAGATAAGGATCCTTGTTTCTCGTAGCAAGGTTACATGCTGGTGATAAATCAGATATTTAGGTAACTTCATAGAAAATGAAAATGAATATGTGAATCTAATAATGGCTATTTTCATGCAATTCAAGCAGGAGAAATGCAACTTCTGTTTTAAGCATAGCCAAGGTTTGATGTGTAAGGCCACGTTGGACAGGCAGCACTGACTGGATGCTTGCAGATTTGCTTTCCTACTGCTAGTCCTCCAATTCCGATCAGTTTTTTCTTTTCTTTTATCTCATATCTACACACTGCCATTTCCAGCTGTGAAGCCTAAGTAACATTTCCAAGTCTCATTTTCTTCTTACTCTAATTTACATTCATATTGTTTCATAGATGTTAATGTCCGACTTAACTGCAGTTTGAGTTTATTATCCTCTGAATTTGTTTCCTTCAGATCACACAACTTTTGTAAAGACAAATTATGCACCCAAGACAATCAGGGAAAATATAATTTACATTATTTTCAAGAATTAATGGACTAGCTTAACATTGTTGATTAATAAAAGCTTACAATTTGTAAGAGATGAGATCTGACAAAATGATGTGGACATCCACTGACAGAGATTCAAAACTATTAGACAGAATTTGTTCATATCATTTTTTATATAAAATTCTGAGTTAGATTTTGGCATAGTTGTGTTGCTTTTAATCTTTTGTAGATATACTCATAAAGATTTATTTCCAGCCAACTGAAAGGTATAAGCATTTTATTTCTTATGCATCACAACACATAAAACAAAACTACATCTTTCTTGACTGGGGAGATTGTGGATAGCTAACCATCATGGAATCAAATTATGTCGACTTTAATTATTTACTAAGTTCATCTTACCACCGTAGTAACTGTGAAGTACCCTGTATCCATAGTGTATTTAACATGGTAGAGACCAAATTAAAAGAAAAAAAAGGGGAAAAAATGACTTTCAAAGCAAAGCAAGGATTGTCACTGAAAGACACTGACTCGTAGCGCACACTGTTCTGAATGAGACACTGTTAAAAACATAAAATATGTAAGAGTTATAGGAGGCCTCATCTCGAGTCCTGTGTCCAGCTCTGGGCTCCCCAATACACGAGAGACATGAAGCTGCTGTAGAGAGTCCAGCATGGGGCTACGAGGATGATCCGAGGGCTGGAGCACCTGCCCTATGAGGAACGGCTGCAAGAGCTGGGCCTGTTCAGCCTGGGGAAGAGAAGGCTGAGGGGGGATCTGATCAATGTGTACAAGTACCTGAAGGGAGGGTGTCAAGGGGATGGGGCCAAACTCTTTTCAGTTGCCCCGTGTGACAGGACAAGAGGCAATGGGCAGAAACTGAAGCACAGGAAGTTCCGCCTGACCGTGAGGGGGAATTTCTTCCCTGTGAGAGTGACGGAGCCCTGGCACAGGTTGCCCAGAGAGGTTGTGGAGTCTCCTTCTCTGGAGATCTTCAAGGCCCTCCTGGATGCAACCCTGTCTACCATGCTCTAGGTGACCCTGTTGAGCAGGGAGGTTGGACTAGATGATCTCCAGAGGTCCCTTCCAACCTTACTGATTCTGTGATTCTGTTATTCTATATAAATTAAACTATCATCAGGCCAATAAAAAAGGAGTGTTGGAGACTCTAAGGTAAAATTAATTTTCCTCATAGTAGTCACAGCTGTCACAGATTCCATAGTTTATATTACACTTTTTTATCAGATAAATTAGAGTTTTGTCAATATGATATCTCAGAGGACTATGGGAATAGAACGTGTGAAAATTTCACTCAGAGCTGAAAATGAAATTCTAAGTTATATAGAAGGCTCACAGAAGTCAAAAGCTTAGAGGCAGAAAATTGGAGATCAAAGGGATAAAAATAGTGATTTTTCAGGAAATTATTTAATCTCTAAAGCTTATGAAGTTTTGTTCATTAGGATAGAAGAAATAAAAAGCTTTAATAGATAGATATTCCTCTTTCATTTAAAAAGAGGTTAAGTGTTGATCCTGAAAGGAATAAAACATTTTACAAAAGTCAGCATTTACTGTGTAATAGTTAAGTACCATTACAAGAGTTGAATCTTCTTTAATATTCCACTTGGTTAGTTTAGTTAGAATGTTTACTTTTGACTCGTAGTTAAAGGGAATTGTTAGCACAGGATGATTTTCAAGACAATCTAAAACTCAAGTGAACAGGTAATGATCTTTTACAGGAGACCAACACAGTGCCAGTCAGGTTCGGCAGTCCGAGGCTGGAATAGCTGAGCCATTTTCACAGGATTCGGTGCTGAACGTGACGACTCTGATTTCACGATGTGGCTCATGAGGTCAGGTGTAGTGCCACACACACAGGACAGACCAAAACAGGGTCAAATCGGCTGGTCTGAGGTCTTCAGAGTCTGGCATTTCTGTTTTCAAGGTTACAATTTAAAAATCTAGCATAAGTATCCGTGACCAGAGTATGCCCATCCCTGCACATTTCATATATTTAATTGACTTATGTAACATCCTAGGTTGAAAGGCTGAACTATAATGGTTATTTCTGGAAAGAAAGGAGCAAATGTCTTGGTTCAGGAAAGGATTTTGCTGCTATAATTCTGCTTCCATCCTCCTCACACAGGTCCAAATTTCTAGTCCAGAAGAGCTTCCATCTAATGCCAGAAGCACTAAGTGCAAGAATTGTCTCCCTGTCTAACACGGGGCTTTCCTTCAAGAATTTTCTTCACTAACATGTTCCCCAAATTCCCAAGATCAGATTTCAGCCTCTCTGCGATATAAGCATTAGGCAAAAGAGTGCCTAAATTGCATTGGGGTCATGGCATATATGGAACACATGTACAGAATAAGTGTAGAACATACTTATACTATTCCAATGTACCTAAAGTTTCTTCATGATTGTAAAACCTGAATCCTTGCAGGTATCCCACAGTGACTGACTGCCTGTAAATACCTCTTGCACGATTGTGTTGAACACATGGTACCTATTTGCTTTGCTGTCACATATGCATTGTGAGCTCCTTAGGATATAGCTTGTAATAAAAGTTAGATTTAAGAGAGAATTTTATATGCATATGTATACATATTTACTTACACACACACATCTACATATATAAGAAAGGAAAAAAAATTTTTTGTTAGGCCTGATTTGCATCATGACCCTCCTGTCATTCGAACAGGAAGGATTATCCAAAATGATGGTGCAGTATGTGGGAGAATAGCAAAACCATCAGGAGTTTCTATAAGGTTTCTATCACATTTCTGTCTTCCAGGTTGGGCTGGCACAAAGGTTGCGGGATTCATTCATCCTTTTCTATCTTTTAAATTCCATTTTGTTTACCTTTGCCGTAGTAGTGGGAGGTGGAAGATGAAATATGTTCAGCACTGAGAGACAGGCATTGCAGGCATATACATCACCTATAAACTGATGCAGCTGGAGAATAAGACCCATAAAACTGTATTTTGTGGGTGCCATATGGAAAAAGATTCCATAATCTGTGAAGCATTTGATCCATATTAAAATTGTCAATATATATCTTCCATGGAGATGGAAAACCTTTGTAATGTAGCTTTTATTTTATGTTATTTTTTTAAACTTTGCCACTCATTCACAAGTGACCACAGAAGACCAGGGAAAAATTTTAATCACATTAAAGTAATTTATACTTCCCCAAACAAGTGTCCAGCACATTTCTGTACAAATCCTATGTGACAAGTTTCCTCCAAGGACATATCTACATACATTCTCTTACTAGCTGAATTCTCCAGCTATTGGCTAAAAATAAGTCCATCGTACCATAGTAACTGCCTAGCTTTGCAAAGAATGTTGCCTTTGAGAACTTAAAAGGCTGGCAGGAAAAACACCAAATCTTCCTTACAGTGATATAATTAAAGCAAACTCATCTGCTTATCGGGGATCAGAAAAGAACGTTCTCTCTCTGTCATAGGATAAATAAATGGGGAGGTCTCCTTTCACTGAGTTATTGAATAGTGCTTCTCCAAAATTATGAGACTGACTAAAAGCTGGACCCAGTTTCACATGCTGGCAACCTGAAAGATCAAATTTACAGTGGGGCAAGAGACTGAGCTATTTCGTTATGACTGTCAATACATGACTGGCCTTATAAGATGCCTCAAGGAAAATGGCTGAAACCCAAATCCCTCAGCAGTTTAGTCACCAGTCCCCAGATGCTGACTGACTGATAATTGCTGCAAGAGTGCCCAGGCTGTCCAACCAACAAACCACCTTAACTCTTCACCCGTGTGACCAAAGCCACAACTATGGGAAACAGCTTTACAGTCATTCTTTTCGATACGCTGCCTTTTCCATGGTCCTTGCCAGCCTTCTACACAGTAGGAACCCTGGAAACAAGCTCCAAACCCTCTCCTTCCTGACACATCTGTGATGAACAGCTGCAGCTCCTTAGGTGTGGAGTGCAGCTGCCTTGAGCGGTGCCATTGAAATAATCCACAGAGACAGCAAAAAATGGAAATACGTTGTTGTCTGTATGGTTAGTGGTCTTCATGCAACAGCTAGATGTTCCTTCTAATCCATGTTACTGAGGCAATATTAGAAAACACATGCAAAACACAAGTCTGATTCTTTTTTTCACTGATTTTACTCTGGAGTTGTTTCTGTGTAAAGAAGAAAGTGAAGAAGAGCAATCAAGATTATAATGAAACCCTTTCTCCCTGCTTGGTAAATTTTTTCACTGATATCGTTACAAAACTTCTACTGCTTCAAGAGGGCTCAGACTTCAGCCAAGAGACCAGTTTGTGGTTATGGTTATAATTGTACTATGCTGTGAGCACTGATGCTATCTGAAGAAGTTCAGATCTCTAAGGCCAAAGAGGCTCATTAGCATGGCATTTTGTCTTGGCTAATTAGTGTGCAGCTGAGAAACGGGTTATATTAGCTGAGAGGAGTACTTTATGAATGTCTTGTATTCCTTCCAGCACCAGAGGCAGCTCAAAGAAGGCATTGCATTGTGGTGTCAGTATATCCTAAATCAGATTATGTTATGATTTGATTTATCGGAAAAAGAAAGCTTGAATTTAGGTAACGTAATTTCCCTGCACTCAGCTCTTCCCTGCAGTTAGCAGTGTAAGTGGGCAGGCGTAAGCCTGTACTCTGTGTTTTATGAAACTCCAAGTTGACTGTTGCTTCCTGTGAGGCCTACAGCAATTCCTACCACCAGCATTGCAAGGAAATAAAAGACAACTGTGTGAAAATAATAATAATAAAAAAAAAAGGATAAAACTTGTTTGCAAAAAAAACAGAGCCCCATAGTGTTTTGTTCATGGCACAAAATCATCCATCTGGGTTGCAGTATATATAAAAAACCTTGAATGATTATTCCTTAAAAACATTCTTCTTATCTGATCAAATGTTTCTCAGGAATTTCTTCATAGTCTGGGGGCTCGAGACTAGGTTTTAGAAAGGCATGGTTCTGCATGGTGCAGAGAACTGTAGTCTTAATCCAGAGGAAATGCTTGCCTTTAAATACTCAGGCAGTTCTTTTATTAACATATGCAAATGGCATCTTCATTCAGAAGTCAAGAAGTTGAGAGAGAAATTAGGAAAGTGCTTAAGTAATTTTGTTTTGTGTTGCTTTCCTCTTTCTATATGTAGGTAAGAGATTTCTGCCTACAGCTGTTTTTTTTTCACAGGGGTAAACCTTTCCCTTTATTTCTTTCCTTTCATGATAAGAAACACAGTGAGATCAAGTGACTTGTGTAGTTTCACTTGCCTCTTGAAAATCAGGTTTAAAATCTGAATTCTTACCCTGTATACGGTTAATTAGTTCCTTATATGCTAAAATCCATATTTCTAAGCAGCCACCTAGGGCTATTTCTTGAGAGTATAGATACTGCCACAATGTCTGTTCCTAAGACATTAGTATGTAGAAATAACAAGTAAATGGATCTTTTTTTTCTTTTTTTGAGAAAGTTTTCATGAGAGAAACAAAAGAAGAACATATGTGAGTTACTGATATATATTCAGATATTTATGGGTAACTTTGGAACAATGAATTTGTAATTGGAAGATCTTTATTTAACTCTAGACCTTTAACTCTAGATCTTTAAGATTAACATCTTTAACTCTAGACAACTGAGTAGAGTACCTTTTCTTTCATTTTCTGTCTACTAGGCTATTAGTTTTTCATCTGCTCCGAGCTCTAGGCTTAGAACATAGGCACCAGTCAGCACACTGGCTACCAGCAAACAGTAATATTACAAAAATAAGCTCAGGTAGCTTGGCTTTCTTGAGGATCGCTAGGGCAGGAACCAAAACCTTAGAAAGTTTGCTGACGTGTGAACATGCAGTGACATTTCTAAAATGTGCACTGGCTTATTAAGAATATGCCTGCACAGTGAGTATTAAAGAAACATAAATTCATCAGAGTGCTGTGAACCAGTGTTTCAGTCTGTACAACATGTAGCTGGATTTAGGTTCAGGTTCAGATACTTCATTAAGAAACCAGAAATTCTGCTTGTTATGCTGAAGGCAAATAAAAAAAATATGTGTGTGTATACACACACACACACACACACACACACACACACACACATGCATATATATATATGTATGCTACATCTGGGTTGCAAGATGAAAGCATGGGATTCTTGATTATATATGCATCTGTCTTCGATAGGAGACAGCAAGCAATAACTTGTTCTCACCATGTATAACACCTTCCAGACAAGAAACTCACAGTGGTCTGCAAAATCAGGGTATCTCCATAACAATTCGAAGATTTATTTCTTCCCTAAGAGATATTATTATCTCCATTTTGCAAATGAAAACCTGAAGCAAAGAGAGGCTACAGTCAATATTTTCAAATGTTAGTTCCTTAAATGATTGCTGTTCATTTGTCTTAAACTTTTGTTCTGGCACCTGTCAGGGTAGTAACCAAGCACCTCCCACGCTAATTCAAAATTTTGGGTGTATATCAGCTAGACATCTATAATTAGTACCTAAATAAGTAGGAGTCAAGTCATCTGTGATTGCTCATCATTAAGCAATTGGGACATATTTTCTTAAGTGTCTACATTTACATTTGGAAATCTTGTTAGAACCACAAGTGAAAGAAGAAACTTTTTGGAGCATCTCAAGGTGTCTGAGCCTACAACTGACAAGTAAAAGGTCTTTTTTTTTTCTTTTTTTTTTTTCTTTTTTTCTTTTTTTCTTGAAAGAGAGTATGCAAAAGTGTGTAGAATTATACAGGACAGTGAAAGAAATATTTGGACTGTATGCAAGTGTTTTTAAAAGAATAAATTAAAATTTACATTCAAGTTCATATTTCATACACTGTGTTCATAAAGAACACTATAAATGAACAATAAAATAATCATTGAACAGTAAAATATATTCCATTTTACCAATACTTGTTGTGATTATATTTCTAAGATAAAATGTTAGGTCAAATGAACAAGACATTGCACTTACTATTTAATATTTCTATTTGGCTGACATACAGAGGCCTTGTCATAAGCACTTTAAAAGGACATATAAGGACATATATATGTGTGTGTATATATATGTATATATATATATAAGCACATTATAAGAACATATATAATGCAAGATTTTTCCTGCTCCAGTAAGTAAAAACTTGCTATTGTACTATGAAATGAGAGACCTGACTATTCCAACCAGACTATGGAATTTAAGGTGTTGATTATAGATAATAATTCCTAACAGCTGCCTAACATTTCTGAACATTTCCATAGTAATCAAGAAGGTAAATGTTAGAGATTTTAGGGATAATCTTGAATTTAAATTGTTATAGACCAATTCTGTATGTGTTTAATGGGAGAAATCCCTTGAATATTTTCACAAATGGGTTTCTGCTAGTGACCTATGTAAAAATTCAGTTCCATCTTGTTGCAATAATTAATATCATTAGGTAATCCTTCATTAATCACATCATCACATTAATGTAATTTTTTTTCAATATGTGGTACACTGCACACAGGTTTTAATACATTTCATAAGTCATAGAAAAGCTGATTGGAAGGAAATTCTGGATGTGTCTAACTCAGCCTCCTGCTGAATGTGGGCCTATTGCCAACACTAATCTTCTGGCAAGGATTTTTTTCTTAAAGACTAATCTGAATGTCCCAAGCTGCAATTTGTATTACTTTTCCTCTGTTTTGCTGTCTGCTACTACCAACAAGTGTTTGGCTCCACTCTCTTTCTAATTCCCTTTCATCTCCTCTTCTGTTGAGTCTAGCACTTTGCCTATAACATGGTGGAATCCTTCCGGTTTTGAGTTCAGCAGTATCACAGTGCATTTAAATAATGTGTCCCCATCCCATCAATTCATATATTAAAAAATAGGATTTCATATACTTTTATATGAACACACATGCATGCACATACACACATAAAATTCATGTAAACTTATATCTATAAAATATGTGCTTTCTACAATGTAGAAAGCAATTGCAATTTTAGCCTGAAGTGGTCGTTTCCTTTTGCTGATGGTGAAATGCATAGGCTTCCATCTATGTACTCCTTTTATATATATATTAATTAGAATTGGAAGCTACATACACACATAAACACACACACACAAACATACCCATGCTAATTCCACATGCATCCCCGTCGTGCCAGGGTTTGAAATATTTTATTCAGGAAACAATTGCAGCATGGGAATATACTTTTTTTTCCCCTCTGACAAGGTTTCTTCTCTGGCCTGTGCAAGCTTTTGGCTTCACAGGCACCCACAGAAACATGTGTAACTATTTGTGACTACAGTGGGAATCATTTTCCTCTGGGCAAACAGCTTTTTGACTAGGGATGGACATCAGCCATGCAGATCAAATCCAAATTTGGGAAGACTGAACCTTCCACATATTGAATACGGGATTCAGGCTTTTCATTTAACCCATTACGAAGATAGAGACTGTTTATGAAATACATGTACTGATCCATCTGGATGTTATTTGCATCTGCGATTTAGCTGAGGGTCTCATTTACATTTTATATTTGAATTCAAGAAACTCTTTAAAACACTCAGCTGAGTACCGCTGGGATGGAGAAATCATTCAACAGGAATAGTCTAAAAGGCAGACTGCAGTAAAAATGTAAAATGATTAAGACTGTTCATGCCACTACTGAGAAAATTTTTATGAGAATGAGAAAAAGTTTACAAAGCCAATTACAGAATATGATGAAGAAAATGTTTCCTAGATATGGAGAACAAGATCTGAAATCTTTAGGTACTAAAACATGTCTTAGCTTTCTAGAAATCAAACTAATCCTTTCTTCCAAGTTTTTTTTTTTTTTTTTTGAGGATGAATTCAAAATATAAACAATCTAACTTTTGCATTACTCAGGAGGATAGTAATCAACATTTGTTTGCTGTGTGAGAAAGATATCATTGTGAGTTATAAACAGCACTTTTTCTGGAGTTCGGTGGCCATTTTATTAAATGCTAAAGCAAGAAAAAGTATATGGGGGAGACTAATTTTAACAAATATAAATATTTATACCAGTGGAGAGAAGGAGTATCATTACAGTAGCTTTTCAAAAACATAACTTACTTTTCTTCAGTATCATAAAGGAAATTCACATTTTTACCCCAATTTTAGAGCCACATTATCTTACTCCAAGAAAAGCAACAAACCCTAATTACATTATAAAAATTCTCTCTAGCTTTGAGATTAAATATAACCATATCACATATGCCATGTGATGTAAGATATTTTTAGCATTGTTCTTTAACCTCTCTCATTCTTAGACACTGTCAATAAAAAGACAAGTAAAAGCCACATTTGCTGTATAATTTACTGTTACAATAAAAGCTAGTATTTAATTCCTGGAATAAGCTCATGTTTTTATAGGATAATGCTATAAATCCACTGAACCATGCGTTAAAAATGATTCCGGCTTGGAAAGGAGTGGCCTCAACTACATAGTAATCATGATATAAAATGGTGGTAGCCAGTAATAACATAGTTACTCTGATACAGAAAAAAGGCCAACTTGTGGTTTGCCATAGCAGGCTTATGCCTCGCACAGTAGCTTGGTGTGATTCATGAGATCTTATCGAAAATATAGGCTAAACCTGTAGATTAATGCTAGAAGGTATTTTTTTCATTCTGACATGCCTGTGTATTCCCACTGAGCACATCCCTTCTTCCTTCCGTCTGGCAGACGTTCCTCATGCCAATAGCAACATATTTTAGCATATACTGTAAGTTGCACATTGATCTTTAGATCCCACCTGAGACTAAAAATGTCCCTGCACAGATGGTTACCCTTACTTACTGCTATTTCATTAAATTTACAGCATAAAATGTTGGATTTAGTAATGCGACTGTGTAGGAGATTTCATAATATCAACAATAAAATTGTAAATCTTCTATAGAGATTTTTGTGGGAATAGACAGCTATCCTAGAGGAATTGAGATGACAGTTTGAGCAGGATTCTTCATGCAATATAACCATGGCATGATAGATACCGCACGAGATCAGAACAAAGTGGTTCTTTCTCTGAAAATCATACAATCAAAACAGGAGAAATAACATGCATACTGGCGGAATAATAGGAAATAAAGTGGAAATATTGATTAACACTATGACCAGTGGTACCAATATGCAACTTAGGAAAAGTTTGCTTGTATACACAATAGCAATTGTGTAACAGTTTACGGGTCCACTTCCTCACAGTCTAAAAATGCAAACAAATAACATTTGTTTGTAGAAATGAGGCCTATTAATTACCTTATTTTATTTTTTTCTATGATACTTTATTGAGATTAATAAAGAGAGAGATAATATTTAATCAATATATACCTCAGCCCAAAATAAGCAAATAATTTCTCAAATGTGGACAAACTATCTAAAAAGAATATCATTCATATTTTCTGTACTGGCTTTGTCATGGTGTGTACTCAAGAAAAGATTGAAAAGTATTGGCACAAGTATTTTTGAATAGGAGTCAATAACGTTTATAGAACTTGAATAAAGCACTGTCTCTTAAAATAGACAAAAGGAGCACACATAAGTTGAAAAAGAGACAAATCATCTAGGTGTCCTTAAGATCATGCAAGGAAAATAAATTAAATGGAACATGTATAAATAAGTATTGATTTGAATACCGATATAAGGACAGATTAATATATTGTTATAAAGCCTGTTCATGGATAATTTCAAGAATGACTTGACTTTTAAAAATTAATTTTGTTGTTTTGCCAAATTCAATAAATCTTTGAATACATATTTTATTGATCACTCTTATAATAATAATAAAAAGTGGCATCTAACTTTTATAAGTTTTTAGGGTCCAACTTCGTGACCTTTGCTTTACTTACCTATACCTTTAGCTTGTTAGTTTATGTTTGCCTTTCTCTCATATTCATTTGCTACCAACTTTAATTTGTCTCATGCCTAAATGCACTGGTGCCGAGTAGTCGAATTTTCTCTTGCAAATGCAGAGGAGATTCAGTTCAATAGATTTGTCTTTGTGTGTATATAGAAGAGTAATGAGATTGTCTAAACTTGCATGACATTTACTCCATTAAGCTTTCATGCAGTGAACAAACACAGCTACAGAGTATGGTTATGAAAAAAATAGGTAAAAACTGGAAACAAAAGCAATGGCCACACATTTTCTTTCCCCATTATGAACTACATCTGATGAGTTAAAATCATGAGTGAGATCAGTTTGGTGGAAAGGATGTTGCATCATTACCTGATTGAATTCCCACCAGAAATAATGTCAAGATGAAGAGGAGTGAGGGGAGGAATAAGTTAGAAAGGCCAGAGATGAAGTCATTCCACAACCTTCAGGCATTTCATGAAGACGTCAAAGATGGAAAAGCAGTTGCTGTAAGGATCCTTCTGCTAATAATAAGAAAAGGCTGTTACCTCCGGAAGCGGACTGAGGGGGACAGAGTCATGCTGTTAGCAGGTTTATGTCTGTCCATTGGTTATAAAAATTAGAATACTCAGACATCTATCTTAGGCTAAATTGAAAGATGACTATTTTGTGAGAAGAATCTGGATCCTGGCTTCTTAGAGGTTTGTGGCAAGAAGAGTAAGAAATGCTGTTCTGGCTGGGGAATTGAAGTGTTCCTTTCATGCAGTGTCAGCACTTTAGGAAGAAATAAACATCTGATGTTCATTAATTTATTGCAAGATGTTTTACAAGTAAAGAAAGTAAATAACTGTGTATGTCATATTGCGTCCTGCGATGTTCTCACTTAGAACTGATATGACAAAGAATGACTCTCAGGAGGATTTGGTAGTTTGTTAGTATGCAGGGAGGCTTGAAGGGAAGCTGAGTGAGCTTCCACGTTAGCCACAAAAGGTGTGCTTCCTCACTACGTGATCACTGCACGTCCCAGGGGAGGTGTGACTGAGTACTTCTCCACTTCTGAAGCCGGCGTGGCTTTGTTGCACAGATACAAATCCAGGGGGACCTTGGAGAAACTGAGTATGAACACACATTTTAGGAATGACTGAGTGGGAGTACGATGTTCTACCACACTCACACTCTTCTTTTAGATTCATAGAACTGAAAACACTCAAAAGAAACAGTGTGTGCCATGATGTTCAAAAACGCAGTAAAGATTTAGATTTCCTGAAGTACACTTCAAGCTGAGAGCAGTGATGTCCTACCAACTTGCCAACTAAGGCAATAAGGCCATCTTTCACACAACAGATAGCCATTTGATGCTGATGCTTGCTTCTGCCATAACGACTCAAATACAAGTGCTACAGGAACAAACAGGCTCCCTACATGGTCGTTGCCTTCATTTAGTAATGAGAGCCCAACCTCAACATTTTAGAGGTAACTGTAGCCCACACACGGCTGCTGATACGACAGTTTGCTAAAGTGGTTGCTGTACTCCTCCTGAGTCCCTGTGATTCAAAGCAGCTCCCGTAAACTGAGACTGTTTCATGGGGCTCTGCGAAGATCAGATGTCTGACCTTCATCTCCAAGCTTCTGATGAGGGTTTCATCACCTCCCTGTGCCACACAGAGTGCATCCGCACTCGGGCTAGTCTCACTTCCAACCCCAGGTGACTGTCAAGACTGAGTTATGCATATCAGAGGGTGAGGTGGATCGAGATGCTTTGCGTTTTTTTAATGAGAGTGCTTTCCCTGTGTATAGCTGCATCACCCTCAAGGTGGAGATAGATGGAAGGAGAGAGTGTAAGAGGATCCCAAACAAGGCTGCCGTGAGATGCGTGGTCATTGCCAGAGCACGTCAGTAAGGATTATTCGCTCCTAATGCAGCAGTTTGTACAGCTGCTCAGACAAGCAGTCGCCCCATCTACAGCTTTGGGGGAGATGTGGAGAACTCCAGCAGGGAAAATAAACGTCTGTGGCACTCAGCGAGGAAGTGTGCCTCTTGCTTAAACTCTCCTGACCTCTGCTTAGCCTTGAATCAGCCTCGATTGGTTGGCTCCGATATTCTGCTTAGTAGACTCAGAAACTGATTTCTTTTCGATTCCTCTTTTGGGAGGCCTCAGCTCCAACTGAGATAAAATTAGTGCCTGAAATCTAGCTGTAGAAATCCAAAGCAACAGAAACAACCTACTTTACTTGTGATGGTAAAATTCACGGTAAAAGCATTTCTCTGTACTCCTGCGGCCAGACTATTTGTCAGTGACTTTACAGCCCCAAAACATATTTTTTGCACAGCAGTGTATTCATTGGCATAGCGAAGGCCAGAAAATAGGCATTACTTACTTTGTGTCTTCGCACAGACCTACATTATGCCTGATTTTAATATCAGGATAGAACCGCCTTCAGCAATGGTGAACGGGGAGAGAAGCTGGTTAGGCACTCTAGCGAGATGCAGTAAAAATACCGGTTCTTCCTGTGTTTCTACCAATAACAGGTTTCAGTAAGGAAAGCTGAAATAAGTCAATCAGTTGTTTGCTTTCTGATTCCTTCAGAAGATAGCAAAATGCTGTGGTATGTGAGTGGTTAAAGACACCAGAGACTTTGATATTCAAACAATATCAACCTAAAGCACAACCAGGCCAAGAACCAGACATTGTAGTTTGTTTCCTTATTTTTATATCATCTTTTTCTTTGACAACTGCATAGCTACACCCAGAAATGCAGTAATTATATCCAGAACCCAAAGAGGTCCATCATAACATGAAAATGTTGTGACATCATAGTCCTTGGTTAAGGAAATTATAATGATGGCAGAGATTAAAGCCACAGTGTAAGACAGTCAAGAGAAGTGAGGAGCCTCAGAAGGAGGGTTTCTTGCTCAAAAGACAAGAAACCTTTCCGTTTTGAGGATGAATTGTTAAAAGGTAAGTCACCTTACTTTTACAATGCTTCTTTGCATGGGGGTCTTTTCGCAAACATTTTTTTCGGTTGGTGTACACTTAAAACCACTCATGGGTGAGAGAGGAAATAATGAGAAACAAATTCAGTGGAAAAACAAGTGTTGATGGTGTGACTAGGCAATGAAGTAAATTTATGAACTGATTTGATCATGGATATTAGCACCTCCTTTCCTTCCAGCGTGAGTCAGTGTGAACATAAACATCAGAGCTATGTGGAAAAATGTACCCCTATGGAAAAAAAAGAAAAAGTAATTAAGAAAAAAAAAGTAAAACTTTTTGCAGGAGTTTTTGTTTGTTTGCTTGCTTTTTTTTTTTTTTTTTTTTTTTGGTTTTGATGCTTTCTAAGAAAAACAGTTGAAATAGCGGTCCAGTTTAGTCAAACTAGGAGAAGGAATAAATTGACGCTAAGAACAGTGTGACATGCTCTAGTAAACTTCTAGGTAGAATATTAAGAGATCATAAAGTTTGTTTCTATTAATATGTTACAGCACCAGAATTCACTATGTTAGATAGGACAAAACCCCTAGAATTCTTGACTCAAGTTCTGCTAATTATTTTAACCCTTTGGGGTTAATACAGGAAATGCTCTCCTTTAGCAGACTTGATGCAGTGATTTGCTTTTTACCACCAAATTCACATCTCTACCCCTAATCCTTTTGGCCTTTCTGTGGAGAGGGAAGCCAAAAAAAAGGAAAACAAGAAAACAGCTTTGTGGTGGTAGTAGTAATACACTGCGTGTGTCACGAGATGCTATGAGAGAGCCATTTGTCAAAGACAGGTTTCACCTCCAGAAATGATATGTAATGGCTGTTATTTTACTGCTGGCTTAAATATTCACTTTCCTTTTTTGTTTTTAAAGAAGTAAATTTAATTTGGGAAATTTCAAACACCAGTGAATGCTGATCATTTTGCTATCAGCTCCTCAGCCAAGTCCTCGATTTTCTTTGTTCCAGCCATATGTTCGTTCCTTTCTGCTGTATAACAATCTTGTTTTTGTAAGTTCATTGGAGCTGGCAGATAACTAAGAGAGCTTGAATTCCAAAGCAGAGTCAAAATTTACTTTATACCCATGACTAATGTCAAATCTGAACTCTATCTAATAGAAATATTGAGTAACCTCATGTTAATCTCTTCTTGATGCCAACTATGACCAGCTATAATAGCTGAGGTCAGATCACTATCCCTGATATTATACATATTCTTCTCCCACAGAGTTTTCTTTGGTAAGCAACTAGACCAAGGAAGAACCCCACTTCTAGTTCAGGCTGGCCTGGTACACTGAAGTCAAAAAACATTATACACACCCTGTCATTTAAAAATCCTTGACTCACGGTTGCAGGAATTCAGGGCTAAATTATTAATTTGGTAAACATTTGTTCTCTAGATACTTTCATCTGTTTCTATACTCTGAGATTTTCTTAGTCAACAAATCTTCAAAATATAAAAGGTTGGTAGTCATGTGGTTAGTAGAATATACAAAAAAAAGTCAATTTTTTATATTGTATGCGGACTCCCCCAAAAATGTGTTCCTAGAAAGAGAACAAGCAGACACAGCTATGATTTTTTCTTCATGAGAGTAGAAAATTGTATGAAGTAAATATTGTTTTTATTGCACAGATGTGCCATAACAAAGAAAAATGCACGTGATATTACATTTTCTCTACTATAAAATGAAAAAAAAATGTTATAATAAAAAAAAAGTCTAATCCTTAGCCTGTGTTGTATAAACCTAAAGCAATGGTAATCAACCTTGATGCGTGACTAAGGCACACATCTGTCTATATGATTTATGACAGAACATAATCAGAGAATAAACTCTAGTCTTTTTTTTTTCTTTTTCTCCCTCCCAAGAAATACAGTTCCCTGTAAGAAGATATTTTGCTCTACAATGAAGCATAGCATTTTTTGTTTTCATATTTTCTTTTCCACTAAGCTTTCTAAGAGTTATTGTATATCCACAAGACCTGGTTTCTGTAGTCATTATTACAGAAATCCTTTTCAGTCTTTTCTGTACAGAATCTCAGAGCTGTTCTTGATATCAGAGAAATAGTTTAATCTTTTTTTTCTCCCTTAAAAGAGAAATAGGCTTCTTCCAGAACAATAATAACAATATTTTTGAATCAAACGCCAAGGAAATAACTCTTTTTGTATGTATCTATCTATGCATCAGATTAGTGTATATAAGCAGAGCAAACTGACCATTTTTCTGTAATGCTCTGTAATCTTGAAAGACACATTTGTAAGGGCTACAGAGTATTTCATCTTTATGCTTATTTGATAAAATTTCGAATAAAAGTGCCAGTGGTAGTCAAGATGTATAGTGAAGACAACATGGACAATATCACTACTGAAACTGGATGAAGACCATTGAATTAAGCTAATGTAGGCCACTGAACTCCCAGCAGGTGATAACTTTGCTCTAATACAGATAGGTACTGTGTTCAAACTAGTAGCTGTTAGGTATTATTATTTTTTTTTAATCCACTGGGTATGTTTATAAATAAATAAAATATCACTTGAGTTAGGACAGGAGGGCTTGAAATGTTTGCACTGAGGTCAATGACAAGATTTCCACTGACTTTAAGTGGAAATTGCTAATTTAAGGGGCATAGTGTTTTCAAATGGCCTGGAGTTTTATTCTTTGACTTTATTTCAGATGAAGGCCATCAATGTGACTTGAAACAGCTTTTATGGATCATCAGTTAGAATCTCAGGGACACAGAGAATAGTATAACATGGTGGCAGAATATTTCACTGAACAGAAAACACACTCAGTTAAGGACTTAAAGCAGTTCCTCTTTTCCCCACGGTTGGTCCTTGTTTACACAGTTGTAATGAATCACTTTTGAAGGTACATCTCATCAAGTCAGTTTATGCTACTAGTGCTGGCTAGACCTGCCAAACTAGCTAGTGGGAACATTACGTAAGAGACTCACTGTGCAAAATTTCTGGATCTCTGCCTCAGGGAGGAAGCAAATTTTGCTTATGCATTTGTCATTTTTAATGACCTTTTCGGAAGGAAATTGCAGGTCCTGTGACATCTATCTGCAGGAAAGCTGACTTAATAAAGAGAGGGAAGGTCTTGCATCAGTGAGAACGGAGTAGTCAATTAGTAATTTCTACAGTCATGCCGAAGTTATGTGATGACATTTATACAATAACGTATTTAGATGGGCCTAGAGTAAGCTTAATGAGAGTAGGAGGCATGGGCAATGGATTTATTCACTGCCTTTGGTATATGTCAAATACCTCATAGCATTGCATTATGTTAATCTACAGTTACATCTGCTTCTGCATCTCCTTCATTCATTCTGGAATCTTTATCACAGGGCGATCTGAAATGCTACAGGCAATTTTGCATATGGAAAAAATATAGTAGCTCCATTTCATGGGGTTTTTTTGGAAGGCATAAGCTGAAAGGGATCAAAGTAGAACATCTATCACAATAAATGAATTGTCTATATGAAAGCATAAAATAAATGTTAAAATTTTAGACCTGAGTAAAACCAGTCAACGATAATAGTTTAGAAACTGCACTCTACTCTGTTAAAATCTGTAATAGCATTAGCAGGAGGTTATTTTTACTTTCCCCACCAACTTTCAGTATTTTCCAGACTACTGATATACAGTGAAACTCATATCAGGATGGCAAGATGATTCTATCATTCGGGACTCTATTTCTCTCCCAAATTTCATGGAATTTTCCTTTCTATCTTAAAAACAGAATAAATGGATCTGTATTTATAGCAAAGGGAAAGTCAGACAGTAGTGCATGAATGACAGAAAGCAGAAGCAAAGAGTTTAAAAATATGGGTTGGACAGAGGATGCCAGATTCTGCAAAGTACTAAAGTACTCAAGCATAAGTTCCTGCTGACTCCAGAATAATTTAATATAAAATATCTTGGAGACCTCTCTGCTCAGGGGTAACAGTCTGTTCCAAAGTCTATTACAGTCAATTTAGTCTTTCTGCTAATACAAGAAACTTTTAATTATGCCTTGCCTCTATAGCATTATTGTTTCAACCAGCATAGGGAGCAAAACTCTATTATTTTGAACATTTTGGAGTGGAGTTAGGAAATATATAGTATTTTCCTGCATCAGTCTTGTTCTCTGTCTGAGAAGGACAGAATATAGCTCCTCAAACTTGGCATCTGGCTGCTATACCTCTGGGCCCCAAAGGTAACCATCAACTACCTTTTTTTTTTTTTTTTTTTTTTTTTGATAAAGCTGGTGAGTAAAATTGCTTTTATTTTCTTAGAAGACCACCCAGGAGGCTTTCCCCTTCACTTTTCCAAAGCTGTTTCTCATTGGGACTAATGTGTTTGCCCTTATACATACCAGCCAGGAAAAGCTTTCATTAATAAGGTCAGTTCTGAATATGCCTGTGTTCATTTTCACCAATAATTTCAGAGACAGGGAAATGCTTCTCCATCTCTTTCACTACCAGCGGTATTCCAAAATTTTATACACACACACGTACACAACGCAGACATGTGCACACTCAGTCATACGCACAGTACAGCTTTGGGGAATGTTTACAGCAACCGGGGACAGGGAAGCTCAACTGACAACGATTGAATGTACTTAGTCCAAACACAATTGAGACTTTTCCTGTCTCTGAGTTCAATTTTGAAAGGATACGTTTTCATAAATGCACCTTGGGAGATCATTTGGGGAGTAAAAATGATATTTGGGATAACATGCCATTTCTTCGTTAAAAAGATACTATCCTCTTGAATACTATCACTCATGGTACAATTACGATATCTGGAAGAAAATTTATCTCTGTACAGAACACAAAAAAAGGATTTACATAACATTTCAATACTACTTGCATCTTATTTTAGTGACTCGCGTGACAAACAGTTCTAGCACTGAGTCAAGGCTAAACATCATCTCTTATGAGTAGGGTCTAATGAAAATATTGATGTTTAAAGTCAATGAGAAATACCGTCATGAAAAAAAGTATTAACTCACATATAGTGATATTTGTATACTCACATATTTGTATACTTATGGTGTTGCAATAGGACTTAGGTCAGGCATAGTTTTGAGACAAGTCTGTCCAAATCTTTTCTTAGAGTGAGGAAAAAAAAATCTCCAAAACTTCATTTGATTAGAACAAAATCTAGTGTCATTTTACCCAGAGAAAGCTCAGACGTCTTAGGTGAAGGAAACTAAAATGAGATGATTTGAGATTGACCTCTGTCCACTGTGTCCTTCAGCTCGAGCTCTTGTTCCTAGTCACTCGTTCCCAGTGAATTCTTATATAATCGGAAAAAATTCCCTTCCCATCACTTCTGTGTGTTGCCACTGCTTTACCTGGGAGTCTCTGCCCATGATGCAACCTCCTTCCTCAGAAAGGAAATGCAGTCTGTCCTTCAAGAGGGTCTCTCCCAACTTCTCCTTAGTATTCTGGTAACATGAGCTCATGGAGCCTTTACCTTTCACTAAAATTTTTAATCATGTATTGCCTATAACATATAACAGGCATACAGTAAAAAAAAAAAAAAAAAAAGAAGAAAGAAAGAAAAAAAAATAATAAACAAAGCAAAAATCCCATGGAAGCATTAAGACTTACTTCATCTGAATTTATTTCAAGTCTATTTAAGTCCATTAATCAAAACTGCAGCCCAAGCTAACACCTTGTACGTGGAGTTTTCCACAGATGAACTTAACATAGTAAAGATTGTGTGAGATATCTGCTTAATACAAAATCTCTCCATGCCTGCAAAAGCTCATAGCTCAAAATTATATTTCCAAATTGGACTTGCAATTGTTTAAGAATTAATCACATCCATGAAAGTTCTCCCTGTGCTCCCTTCCTTCCTTTTGTCTTGCAAGAGATAATAAAATGAGCAGATATTCCTATTAAATTGTTTGGTTTTTTTTAATCATAGGGCACTTAGCAGGGTGGTCTACTCCTCTCCCTTCTAGAACAGTTGTTGAGGGAGTGGAGAGGCTTGGCTGGACAAGGTGCCCATTTTTGATCATCAGAGCCAGCTGGAAAGGGGTCAAACGGTTCCTATAAAGGACTGCGAGAGCCCAGCTGTAAAAAGCAGCAAGAGACAGCTTGGCTCCCATGCTTGTCCCTGGAATAGTGGGTGGGAGCAGCGACCGGGGAACAGCAGTGCGGCTTCTACAACTCGTTCAGGAAAGAAGATTGGTTTGGTTTGGTGCATGTGTGTGCACGTGTCCATGTGGGTGAGCCTTCAAGTTCCTGTGCTTGAGTCAATAAACACGTCCTTGAGGGAAATGCCTGAAAGAGCTACAAGAATGTTGTCAATCCTTCCTTCTCGGGAGAGGTGGAGGATGTATTCACTCTGTGTATGACTGTGAGCTTTGAGCTGAGCTCCATATGCATAACAAAGAAATATGTGCACCTGCAATGAGAATTTCAGAAGGGATTAATAATGTTGGGTGCTTAAACTTCTGATGCTCCTCTTGAGACATCTTAAAAAGGCTAGAAAGACAGCTTAAAAAGCAGAAACAAAATCTGAACCTTGAATCATTTAATACTTTTTAAATGTTTTTACAGCTTAAAGATAAGTTCTGGATCTCTTCTGCATCTGACATTAAAAATCATAGCCTCTTTAACATAAAATTTTAATTGGGAACTTTAGTATGGAGAATGCTCTTCTGTCCAGATGATAAAGCTCTAAAAATACAGCTGTTGCTGTATCTCCAGAAAGTGTTGATAGAACTTTAACAGAAGCATCATATAGCATTATTTCAATATCACTGTAATTCTACTATGATTAAGAATATGCTTGCTTTAGCTGATGTATGTTAAAAGCAATAGTTTAATTATGTCCATCAGATACACTTCAGATTTAAAATGTTCTGCAGCTAGCACTTTTTTTATTAAAAAAAAAAGTCATATTCCATAGAGGAATAGCCGAGGAAGATGTTCACGGGGCTGGTGATTAATAATGCTCAGGGGGAATCAGAATGCTAAACCTGCTTAATACTCCTAGGGCACTCTTAGTTATCTTTTCAAATGACTTGGTTAGAAGCAGATTAAGAAAAGATAAAATGCAAAAATCCACAGAAATATCTCTTAGGAATTCTGACTCTGTTTACTTTTAATATGGTTTATATTAGCCTCTACAGACCTAGCACTGTTAAATTCAGTACGTTTGCACCAATTTGGGGTCTTGAAGTGATGAAATGATGTCTGCTTTCCTCACTGGGCTTTGTTCAAAGTTTTAACACATGAGAGAGTAAGGTCTGAATTTTGTCCTTAGCCTGAAAACAAAAGAACACTACGAAAAACTGAAGTATGTCTCTAGAGAGCAAATTAGACAGCAGCTATTTTATACTTAAAAAAAATAAAATAAAAGCTATGAACACTGTTCCCTGTAGCAGGTAGGGTAATTTATTTCATTTTAAATCATTGACAGTCTAGGTTACAGAAGATCAACTCCTGTGTTTCTGAGATATTAAAACTTTTTTTTCTAATTACTTTAATTGTACATGATGGTTTCTTTTTGACAGCTGGTGAGGGCAAGTTCACAACACTGGTTTCTTCCACTGGCTGCCTTCTTGTCTGCAAGTGCTTCAAAACCAGCAAAGTTCCTGTAATACTTTTCTACAAGAGAAGTATTACAATCTCGTATTCTCCTTCTTATTTCAGAAATGTATCTAGCAAAGCTCCCCTCATGTCAGTCATATTTACAAGCCCCGAGCACTTCAGCTAAGCTGTAAATTATAGTATACATGATGCAAGTATGGAAGCTTTTTTCTTTTTTCTAGCTAAACTCACATGTAACAAGCAAGACATTGCATAATTTTACGTGAGAATGTTACAAACTCATTTTCCAAGGAATGTTAGGAATTGTGCAAGTATATATTAAAATATAAGATATATCCTCTGAATCTATAGGATCCACTTAGCATCTGCCATAACAAATATAACAGCATTAATCAACATACTGTATGTGTTCCAAACAGAAAACTTTAACTTGAGATGTTTAGTAAAGTGAAACGACTGGAGATCAAGCTGGGTTTAGTTCCATTTGGCTTTGACCTTGCACAGATAGATTTCATATGGAGAGTATTTAAGAAATCATAGCTTTTTCTGCCTTCCTCCCTAACCCCCTCACTCTTTAGCGGCTCTTGCTGCAGAGTGCAGGCTAGGTCCCACCGTGCCAAACCGCGGCCCGGGCTGCGAGGGCTCTTGTGGGATGTGGCAGGCAAGGGAAGGTGGTCACGTTGCCAGTGGAAGTATTGCACTGGTGCCCAGAAGGTCTGCTTAGGTGCCAAGGAGAGCTCTCCTTAATGAGTAGAAGAGAGTCTTAAATATTTTTCACTTAGCTTGCTTTCTTGCAGCTTTTCATCCAAAGTAAAACAAAACAAAGAAAAATAGAAAGTAGATGGAGGAGATGGGATTCATACAGTCTAAAATTAGTGAGGGAAAGTGAATATCCTGCATTTTTTCCAGTGAAAGCAGAAGGGCTCTTTTAGAGCAGAAGTTTAAGTTAGAAATTCTAAACTGCTCTAGGATGAATGTGGCTTTCTGACCAATGGTTTTTGGCTGAAGTTAGCCTTTGTGGATACCCTTGTACGTGTCTGAGTAGACCTATGAGGCTAAAAACGTGCATAATCCTCAAGCCGAGCTCCTGGGCAAGGGCAGCTTGACCCCCGTGTTACAGCGCTCGGCGAGCGTGGCAGCGGCTTCCCTGGCACGCTCTCGTGCTCCTCGCTTTGTGGATGCAGGTGCACGCGCGCCGCTCCCCACCTGCGCTGTGCCTGATCCGTGCCGCACTGCAAAACCGCCCGTCCCCTCTCCAGACAAACTCACCCCACCAAGGAAGATTAGCTGAATCTTGCAAAACCACGGTGTAATGTTTCAAAAAGTGAAACTAATTTGGTTCAATATCTTTTGTCTAGGCTTGCCTTTATAAGGAGATATAACTTCATTCCAGTAAAAACTGATGCATAGGGAGTATTACTTTTTTTCTATTAATGACACAACCCTAACAAGCTGCAGTTGCAAACCAGGATGACTTCATTTCATTACAGCAAAAAGGCTGATATTTTATACCAGAGTGATACGACTGTGTTTCATCACAAGCCCCCTGCCCAGATCGTATTGAATTTAAAATGTTCCCTGTTACATAGTCAAGGCTTTGAATGCTTTAAAGCAATTCTGGGGTAATTGATTATGTTCTTATTTACTTTTCATATCATGTAGATATTTTTTTTTTTTTACCTGTAAATTAGTTGTATTTCTCAAATGTAAAATTCTTTTCCCTTAGGAGTATCAAAAGAGACATCAATCAAACTGGATAATATTGCTTTGACTATTAGGCACTTGTTGCTGTGTGAGGTAAGCTCTCTTTTTTTAACATTTACTTAAATAAGGTAAAACTGTTCCTGGTTGATTCATAGTAATAAATGTTACAATAAATGTTACTGTGCAATATTATTGTTTTGTTTATAATACTAACTAATACTTTGAAAGTCATGTAAAGGATTAGAATGCTAGTTTCCATTAATTTTCTATTAAAGCCTCAACTATAAGTACATATTGACATATAAGCACATACAGACATACTTTATTCAGTGGAAGATAGATAGATCATGCCCCTAAATTAAGGCGTACGTACAATCCATGGCACGTCCTACTGCTTTGGTTCCCACTGCAACCCCCAAATATCTCCTGTCTGTTCATTAAGGTGAGAGCTGGCTGTTTAGGACCCCCTGCTGCACCTTGCTTCCCTTTGGGGAATTTAGATACATGGCACGGCAGCGGGTGCCTGCCCTGAGGAGCGAGGGATTGAGACTGACATTCCTGGATGCGGCCAGAGCGTGTACATGTGTGCGTTACGGCTACAGGTACACCACAGCTCCGCAGCGTCAATGCAGCCACTGTGATTTTTTTTTTTCTATAAATAGTAGTCTTTTTGTTCCGAAACAAGCGGCATTTAAAAAGTTTACTCCTACAAGTCCAGCTCTCGGTTGAGTATTTGCATGTCTGAAACAGTTTCAGGTGTAAGAGCTCAGACGTCACATCTGCCATTCAAGGGGCGCAGATTTCGGAGGTGAAAGCTTCAAATGGGAAAGGAAAACCATAAGCCTTTCTAATACCCTCACAAAAGCTATGTGAACCTGGAGATTTGTTACTGAATGCCCTTGTAATTTTTAACGTTCCCTTTTTTTGTGTGATTTGTAACTGATTATGGAGTAATTCCTGCTTGTGTGAACCCTGAAGTAATTATGACCACTATTCATACAGGTTCTTCACAGAAAGGTAGGCTTTCAGTAGTAGCATTATTTAGACGCTCTGAATCATTTTGTAGAGCAGCGTCTTTTCCCTAATTGCAGTGCAGAGATGAAACCCAATGCTAGACGATATGAATACCTATTCAGACTCACCTCCTTCCAGTATATGTTCTGGTGAAAGGACTAAAGCACTTCAGATCTTTTCATGGAATATTTCCTTTCTTGATGTGTGCATCAGCTGCTGCATATGGAGCAAGGAGTTTCTCATTTTCCTTTCCTTTTCCCCCAGAGTTATAGTCACAGCAGGGACAAAGCAGAAGAGCCTTCTCACTCCCTTGCACAGTCAAGAAAGAGTTATGATAATTTAGCCCTTAGTGTTTAAGCCATGGTCCAGTGCTGCTGAAACTAACTGAGCTTGGCATCATTTGAAGGAGCTTGCCGAACTGTGAAAGACACTGACGTGGCTCTGATTAAAAAGTATTGAAAAATTATAAACCACACTGCAAGACACCCTTATTCAGGTGCATGAGGTCAAGGCAGGTTAGTATATAAGGATTTTTTTTTATAGTTGACTCTTGTGTATGACAGGCAACGACATACTGAGTTGTTTTCTTGGATGTATTCTGCCCATCCCCTCACTGGCCAGATAAGAATTTTGGCAGAAGAAAGTTTTCAGCTATGAAAGTTGATCTTGTTATTCACATTGTTTGTAAGGGCTCATGCACGGGCAGGAGTCTACAGGAGTCTGTATCTACTTCTCTATATCCCATCCTTTTGATGTAAGATTTTATCCCTTACTCAGTGAGAACCTGAATGACAACAAAGAAGGAAAACAGAGGTTGTGATATATGATGGAACCAGACCAAAAGCTTAGGTGACTGAAATTGTAGTGTTATGATAAGTTTTGGAGAGGTTCTTAATTTCTTGAGCACCTGTTCACATATCTTAACTATGACTACTAAAACTGCAAGACAGAGGTTTTACTTTAGGTTCTTCCAAATGCAAAAACAGCACCTTAGCAAGTGGCAGACTTCCAAATTATCTACATAGTTTAGTATGAGATAAATGTCATTTCCAACACTTTGGAACTATGATTTTTTTGATACTCAATAATATTTTACTCTCATTTCCATAGTTGTATTCTAGACTATAGATGAAAGCTAAGTATCTGTTTTCTTTTTTTGGCAAACAATGATCGCCTGATTTTTCCAATCTAAATCGCCCTCCAGGGCACTAATAAAACAAGTCATGGCTCACAAAGTAAATTTCCTGTGTACTAATTGAAAACGGTTTCAAATTTATTAGGATTTCAATCATCTTCCCTAGATCTGATGCTTGCATTCACAAGTAGTCAACATATTTACCTGAAAGATAAAAGCCATATTAAAAATAGTCATCTGGTATGGTAAAAAAAGAAAAAGAAATCCCACATATTATATAATTGAACATGGTTTAGAATGACATCTTAAACTGAACACTCATTCTCGTTACATATCTGATATTATTTTATTATCAAATCCTTTCTGATATATGTTCCCAGACAATGGCTGTAATGCATGGTCTAGCACAATTTACTGGTGGATTTAGTTCTGAGTAAAAGGCAAGGAAAGGAAAAGGCAAGAGAGTGGGGACGTTGCTATCTTCTTTTTTGCTAGCATTGTCTTTGTCCTGTACAAACTCCAGAAGATGGAAAGAAAAGGGCTGTTGAAGTGCTCCAACTTTCTCCTCCTTCAAGCCTCACCACAAAGTATAAGTGCTATGCAAACCGTCCCACCAGAACCAACTGAGTCTGCCCTCTGCTCTGTGCATCCTCCCTCCAAAACGTTGTGCTTGGAGGAAGGGCGCTTCTCAGATTTCCTGCTGCTACACTTCTTAACGGAGTTCCTCTTGCAAGAGACCATAACCTCTTATGCAGACTGAATTAATAATATGATAAAAGCATTTGGCCTCCGTGTGGATGAGGGATGACTGGAAAATAATAGAATTCTGGTTTCTGAGAGATTTTAGGGTTTAGGGCTTTTGTTTTATTTTCTTCATCATGGTAAACCACAAACATTTTAAAAATAAAACAGAAAACTTCCTTATTTTCATCGTAGAAATGGTGTGACTGCTCTAACGAAAAATAGTGCAATGGCTATGAAGATCACCTAGGATTAAAAAGTCGAACAAACAAACAAAAAATTCTCCCATGTTGCAGGTGGGATAAAGTCAGTCTCTTCTCATTGCTTCTGTTGCAACTGTTTTGCTTTGTGCAAGTACTTACATACTGGGCCAGAGCAGCTGGCTGGTTGCCGATAAAAGAGTGGAATTTCCACACACAAGGTAGTTCTGTATCTCAAGGGATGTGGGAGACCACAGTTCAAATTGTTTTTCAATCTCATCCTTTCTTTGGTTTATGGTAATCCCTCACGAGAAAGGGAAAAGCATTACTTGTGAAACATCTCCAAGAATGCTTTTTTCTATATTTGCTCTGTATATGCTCTACGTCCTTGGAGGCTTTCTGGTTGTTCTTCCACTTTTGTTGTATATTGTCTTCACTGTGCCATAACACTAATGCATTCATTCTCCGTTCTCATGTTTTGCCTAGGTTAAAGTATAGTTAAGGCAAATTTATTCCTTTGGGGATGTTCTGTGCTGGATCTATCTGAGAAAATTTTCAAATAACAATGTGCCTGAAAATTATAAGTATTCATCATTCAGTATTATAAGTGTTCATTAGGGGGGAAAAAAACAAAAAACAAAAAAAATCCTATGTTTTGATGAATCATAATTGTTCAATAGAAATCTACTTTGCTGGAGAAGTCCCAAGTAGCTGTAATGCAGATGGCCTTTCCTCCACAAATGTCCCCGGAAAGCAGCAGTGGGCAAAAGCAATCCTCAAACTTTGGGTTCTGGCTTTTGATCGTACGAGCCATGGTGCCTTTGGCCCCCACCTGCCTTTCCCACTGCAAAACAAGAACCAGTTGTTAAAGTCTAGAATCCTTATTTTATCTAGGTGCAATTGCAAAAACTGCGGTTTGGGGTCCTCTCTGTTTACGGAGTTACGTTTTCAAATAGTATACCTAGGGGGACTATATTAATATCTGCTAGCTATTTTATCCAGCCACAGTTTCTCTGTCAAGACTCATGTTCATGGCAAAGACAGCAGAAGACCAGATGAGTAACAGTTGCAATGCTATAAACTAATTCCCAGATGTAGAAAAGACTAGTTGTAATGGCTGTATTGTACATGTGGAAATTAAGTCTAAACATACTGCAGTCCCCATACGCATGTGAGCCTATTAAAATGCCAGTCATGACAGCAGTATAGCAGATACTGCTATGCTCCTTCTGTTCTCCTATATTCATATATTTTTTGGTATATTCATGATAGCTTATGTGAAAAATAAGAAAGAAAGAAAAAAAGATAAAATAGATTTTCTGCTATCATCTGCTAAGTACAATACTAAGAGAACTTTAAAACATACTCATTGAACCTGAGTAATTCTAGTTCCTTTCCAATTGTTCTAAGCAGTAGTTGAACTTTTTCAGTCTTACATACTAGCATTATCCTATAAAGCTGCAGCTGATAATTTATCATTTTACAACTTTACAATATAAAATACATGTTTTATGCAGAGAAATCCTTTCTTTTGGCAGGATTGTAGTTCAGAAAGATGGAATACAGAACCATGAGGTGATAGAGAATCCATCAATAGTCAGATAGTGTTTAATGGGAAAAATCTTGACATCCATTCTGTAGACTCTCTCAGATATGAGCCCAGTTTTGAAGTCACAGCAAAAATCTTTTGGATTTGAACGGATAGTTTATACAGCAAAATGAGCAATCAGTCTGATTTTCAGTTTTGTTTCAGCGGTTGATCATCAGTGTTGTAAGGTAAAAGCACTCCAAACTTACTACAAATTATATCCACTTTTGTATGATTTACAGTGATTGAAGAGTGTAAAGTTTGGGGGATTTTTTTTTTTTTTTTTTTTTTTTGATGTTGAAAATCCAGATCATTAAAACTGAATGCTCTAATAGAGGTGATTACGTATGCAACAGAGAAAATAACATTCTCGTTCTTTTCAGATGTTCATCGTTTCCTCATTATCTTTCCCTCTACAAAGAAAAAAAAAAGGGGGGGGGGAAATAAGAAAAAAAAATTCTTTTGGAAAACCTTGATATCCTGAGCAGAAAGGGTCACAGAATGATTTCACTGCACATTGACCGCACCTTGATGAGCAGGTTGTAGTACTCTGTAGCTGAGGGAAGTTTAGCTTTATGAGCATGTTTGCATTTCTTTCTCTGTAGAAGGGAAGTCTTCTTGCACCAAAACCATAGTCTCAGTTGCCCAACCCAGAGCTCATTGAAAATGCTGGCAAATGACAATTTCTCTTATCCTGAAAAGTCAGCGACTACCATTTCTGAGATTTCTCCCATGTCTGCTGCAAATTCTGATGTTTTATGTTGTGGTACAAGGCACTCTTGGAATTATCTGCCAGTCCTCAAACAATGTGTATCCAAAGTAGTTATTTATCCATACAGAGACTTTGATAAATCAGCAAAAATGGATATAAATGAAAACCAGCAAGAAAAATACTATGTTCTGAAATGTGGAGGATGATTTACTCTGATTAAGGAGCAGTAAACTCATGAGAAATCATTTCCTAGATTTAGCAGACTAAGTA